>NW_019742552.1:415382-449006 GCF_002891405.2 Cryptotermes secundus | reverse complement strand
AAGCGAATTAAAAAAAAATCCGGCCTTTGGTCACTCGATCATTCGAATCATGGGATCGAATCTCTTTCAGACGACGAATGTTTGTCTGCGATTTTATATGTTCTTTTGTTATTTTCCGTTATAGGAAAGGACTTCCGATGATGCGATGCTCATCCAAGAAGACACAGTATTTATTTGATTGAAGATTTTTGGAAGTCTCTACATTTGTGATGCGGATCCATATTCATGCAACAGATGCCTGTGCTGCAAGCGAATATATATATACAGAGTGAGCATAGAATGACCATCAATTTTAGTCACTTCAGTTATGATCATAGGTGCCTGACGATAACCTACATTATAGGTCGAAACATGTAGCACAAGTTACACTTACATTAAATAAGTAGGATATATCGTATACCAACATCTGTAGTCTTCACTGAAGACATTCTCGATTTATTTGTTGTGTCGACGGTCATTATATACAGAACAGGATGGGATCTATAAAGAAATTAATACTGTTCCGTCTTTCTGACAGTGCCAGTTCTTACAAATTGTCATATTTGCACTGCTGCGTGGCATTTTCAATTAAATTTAACATGAGATATTTTGTACAAGATCAGTATTTCTAATCGAACATATCTGACACTATACTGAAAGTATATTTAGATCAAATCATGGGGCAGAGAATCCTGAATGAAGGTCTTCGTTATCCTTTACCAGAATAAATTATTTTTCACGACAAATTTAATATAACTTTATGATATCCCACTCAATTTAACTGCGTAAGATTCTGGATTTGACGGGTAGAACCTATAATCCACATGGAAAGAGAGTTCTACAATGATCTCCGCACTTTAGTCTCCATTTACATGTTTCTTTGCCTGAAACCTGAAAATTTCTGGTGGTTCTGTAGAGCAAATATCCGCGTCCATCGCAGGGCTTCTCAGAATGTCCGCGTATTATACGTCTTCATGACTCGAACACATTTAATCGCTTCACAGTGGGGACCAATAAATAGCGTGGTGGTGGTATGTGTGTGTATGCATGTATGTACGGAAAAGACGCCAGTAGGTCCCTGAGGCGCAAGACAGACCTACCTAGTAAGCACGCTATCACACCCAAGAACTTCATCTTAGGATCCATTTGACACTATAAGGAGTTGGGAATTAATGAGTGAAAGTTGTTATTTTAATTAGTTCTTCGGCTGTTAAGAGGGCTGTCGATGGAAAAGTTCACTTTTCCAACATTTTTCATTCTGCATCAATTCGAAGTCCGTTATTACTGTTATATAATCACATGTGAAAATGTGAAACATGAATGGCACAGATAAATTTCCTCTGATGGCTTCGATCTTCACGGGGACGTCTGTTTTGTGTTGAAGTAGAGCCCAGGCGTTAATAGCCAGAGGCAGCTTCACATGGGCCCATTAAGTCCCGTACTTTGCTGGATCTTGGGAAGCATTAGAGCAAGGTTCTATGATAAGCTCATAAATAAAACGAGGTGTTATGTGCGGACAGATTTAAGGAATACATACTCGTATATAAACTAAAGTTGTACAGCATTCATCAAGAGCAAATTGTCTGAGATTAATGACAATAAAAACCGGAAAACATGTGCTTTCCGGTAGTATATGTCCGAAATAAATTCAAATATATGTTACTGTAACCATGTGATAAAGTCTTGCATAAACCAGTGCAATCAACTATTAAAGCTGTTCTTAAAACAGTCCCTCCGACCCTTTGGTAAAACCGGTAATCTCACGATGCCATATGCGAGATATAAAGATTGAACAGCCAGCTCCATAAGAATGCCAGACAAATCCAGGAAAGCTCAACGTAACCAAAGAGAGAGAGAAAAAAGAGACAAAATGAAAATGTGAGAAAGAAGAAAACACCAGAAAACACCTTAATAACTCTGTTGAAAGAAACGCATGCTCCTTCTTAAAAATGTATATGATTGGCAAGCTTCAATAGCAAATAAAATGTCTATAAATAGCGATAAAATTCCACGGAGGAGTGTGATGGGTTGCCAAACTGTGTTTCGGGCAGCGTGCCACGCTCCGAGGCCTGGATTCAGCTCCTCCTCGCCCCGGGACGTTCACTCGGGCAGATTTGGGGACCCCGTGCGTTGATTAACTTATCTGCTGTAACTCGACAGCTGGTTACGATAGGCCTATGCCAGTTTATGGGACTAAGAATACTGCATGTTCTATAGCACAAAACTTAATTTAATCACTCCTCTATGTAACTTGCAAGTAAATAATTCGTGACCTACCTCACTATCTCATATAATTTAATTTAATAAACCAGCATGCTGGCTCACACAATGAAAATACAAGAACTTCATGTAATATTTGAATTCGGCCGCGCCATAGCTCAAGCGGTTTGTCGCTTACTTCCCACCGCGGCGGCTCGGGTTCGATCCCGGGTCTGGTCAAGTGGAATTTGTGGTGGACAAAGTGGTGCTGGGGCGGGTTTTCTCCAAGTACTTCGGTTTCCCTTGCCAATCTTCATTCCACCATATTCTCCATCATCATAATCACCCGGGGCAGGCTACAATAGGCCAATCAGTGGCCGCCGTGCCAAGTGGACCCAGTTGGACTCCACGCCCCACTAAATTAAAAAAAAAATAATTCACTAATGCGATGATTCTGTTATGGTCTTCTGCCTTACGATACCACTTTAAGGCTGAAGATGGAAGCAGCTTCTTCGTCTCATATGTTGGTACCCGTTTACTAGGCTACGCAGTGCCGTAACCCCGGGAACACCACAATAAATATACATATACACACATACAGAGGGGTCCAAAATATGTAAACACACAGTTCCACTGCTCTCTTCTTTGACTGTCTTGCCATTCGATAAAGTAGCTCTGACATTCAAGTGACTACCACCATCTTCTGACAGAATATCACACTACACACCATACATTGCATATCGGTTCAAATTTGTTGTAGATAATCTCTATTAAAATATGCATATGAATTTTTGGGCCCCTCCGTGCATGTATATAGAACATAACTTATGACTACAAATTTAAAATATGACAACTATAGTAAGACAGTACTCATAACGGCTGAATCGTCGCATTGCGATACCCGCGGTTCGAACGTCCCCATAGCAACGAACTTCATACTAATTAGAACAGTGGGTGCAGATCAACAGATACACATGCATGTGTTGTTTCCTTATTAATACAGACGCGACTTTCCCCAAAGTAAGCCCTGTCACTTTAGCCATAAAATCTAGTCTCACTGTTATCACATCTATCGGGAAGTCCCTGGATCTAACAGAGATAAAATAAAGGAACTCATGATTCATATTACAGATACATCCTAATATCTTTCGCAATCATCTCTGTGAGAATCGAAATTCCAACATCCCATAATACTGTTATCTATCTATTCCTGTTGTTCCCGCCTGGAACATAGGTCATCCGTGAAACACTTCGTTTCCCTTCAATTTCTTAATCTTAGACAGTAGGTAGGACTCCTTGGAAGAGGGGTCAGCCCAGCGCAAAGCCACTACCTACACAGGACAACACAAACACAGAAAAAAAGCAGATATCCATGTCTCCAGTGGGATTCGAAACCACGAACCCAGTGTTCGAGCAAGTGAAGACATTTCTTGCCTTAGACCGCGCGGCCACTGTGATCGGCCATAATACTGTCGCTAAACCTCAAGGTAAAAACATCATAATAGCGCGCCACTGCACTTCGTTCTACTCAGTTCAATCCACTCCATATCTTATAACTTACTTTACTTTAATATTGTGATCTAGAGTATGCATGCCTATTCCTAAATCTCCTGTTCCTCTGAAGGCTTTCACTCAGCCCTTTCAGCAAGCACATGCCTATTCCTAAATCTCCTGTTCCTCTGAAGGCTTCCACTCAGCCGTTTCAGCAAGCACATGCCTATTCCTAAGTCTCCTGTTCCTCTGAAGGCTTCCATCAGCCGTTTCAGTAAGCACAATGTTTAATTTCGTTATGACTTATTTAACGATACTGCCAATTGCTCAGCCTGGTCTACAGGGTCAAATGGTACGTGTTTAATGGAACAGAACTGGAAGGGATGTGGAAGGAAGCGATGGTGACTCAATCTGAGGAACCATCCCAGCTATAGCCGAAAGGGACTAAGGAAAATTACGATGAGCCTCGGTCATTATTCCTGCTCTCAGATCCGAGATTTGAAACCTGGATCTCCTGATTACGAAGCATGAGTATCAACCACTCAACTGCATTATCACCCTTCTAACTAATTTCGTTGTAAACTAAGCTCGTTTAGATTAACTAAAGTGCTCGTTCAGTTAACGCGTTAATTGGTCATCCAATCATACAAATCTCCACTTGCACGTCTCCTAATGTTCGCCCAATTTGCACAATGCTCGTGGCATTCACGTGTGCTATCTTCTCGGTCCCGTCCCGACTCCACCTGACCCGAAAGAGCACAGGCTGGGTACATATGCCCACACTACAGGCGGCATCAGCCTCTAGCCACTCTTTCTCAACTTTGGAGGTCTATTAATAAGTGTTTAGAAGTGACTGAACCCTTGAACATCACAAGGCGTGATGTTGCTTGTCTTGGAAGTCAGTTACACCAATAGTGTTCAGCATATTACCCGTTACTTTATGCAGACGACGTCTCGGGACTTCATTCTACCTCCCTCTTCAGGTATACGTCATTATATGAATATACCTTTTTGGCCTATTTCCTTATTCTGAAAAAATTAAAAATAGGAAAATAGAGGATATACTTGGAGAGGATCAGTTTGGATTTAGAAGAGGAAAAGGAACCAGGGATGCAATTGGGATGATGAGAATTATAGGAGAACGAACTTTGGAGATAGATGAAGAACTGTGTGCTTGCTTTATAGACTTGCAGAAGGCATTTGACCGCGTACATTGGACCAAATTAATGCAGATCCTAAAGGAAACAGGTATCGATTGGCGTGAAAGAAGATTGATTAGTAAATTGTACATGGATCAGAAAGTGAAGAGTGCGACTGGACAGAGAGGAGACAAGAAGTGTGAAGACTGGAAGAGGAGTTCGACAAGGATGTTGTTTATCACCAATTTTGTTCAACTTGTACAGCGAATGCCTTACCAAAGAAGCTCTGGACGGGCTTGGAGACTTCAAATTAGGAGGGCAAATTATTCAAACTGTGAAATATGCAGATGACCTTGTGTTAATGGCTAAGGAAGAAACTATGCTACAGGGCATGATTGATAGACTAATCGAAATTGGAAGGTGCTATGACATGGAAATGAATGTGGAAAAAACAAAAGTAATGAAAATTTCGAGACAACCAACCCCAGTCACAATAAAGATAGACCAAAAACAACTGGAGAATGTGAAAAGTTTTAAATATTTGGGTAGCTTGTTAATAGCTGAAGGAAGGTGTACGTGTTAAATTAAATCTAGGATTGTCATGGCAAAAGCTGCATTTAGCAAGAAGAAGAATCTTTTTACCAGCAAATTGGACATAAATTTGAGAAAGAAACTAGTGAAATGCTACATTTGGAGCATAGCTCTGTATGGGGCTGAAACATGGACACTTAGGGCAGTAGATCAGAAACATCTGGAAAGTTTCGAAATGTGGTGTTTGAGAAGGATGGAGAAGATCAGTTGGACCGATTATGTGAGAAATGAAGAAGTGTTAATTAGAGTCAGTGAGCAGAGGAATATCCTACACGAAATAAGAAAACGGAAGGCTAATTGGATTGGTCATGTTTTACGCAGAAACTGCCTTCTAAAAGAAGTTATTGAAGGAAAGATAGAGGGGCGGATAGAAGTGACAAGAAGACGAGGAAGAAGACGTAAGATGATGCTGGATGACCTAGGGACAGAAGAGGATATTTTCATTTGAAGGAGAAAGCTCTAGATCGCATCAAGTGGAGGAACTGTTTTGGAAGAGACTGTGGGCCTGTCGTCTTGACAGATTACAGATGAATGAATGATTCTTATGTGTTAATCTGAACTTGCATGACTGTAGTATGCAGTCACATTATTTTAAGTAAACATTGTATAAAATATGGAACGTACAGACGGTTTGTATATCACAAGTACGGCTGCAAACTGGGGAACGGGCGCAAACGGTGCAGTTCGGTCGCTGCATAGAGATCGTCACACTCAATACTTGTCAGATACAGGTGCAGGGAACCCTATCACTAAATCTTACCGCATTTACATCAAAAAGTCATTGTCGTTATTCCAGTATCTCTTGGTGATTTTTTTATATTTTTTATTGCTAGTGGGGTGGGACTAAGTCCCTTGTACTGCGGCCACTTCTGGCCTATTGTACCAGCCCCCGATGATAGGTGAGGATGATCGTGGGGCAATTGGTGGAATGAAGATTGGCAGGGGAAACCGAAGTACTCGGAGAAAACCTGCCCCAGCTCCACTTTGTCCACCACAAATCCCACTAGACCATATCCGGGATCGAACCCGGGTCGCCGCGGTGGAAAGCCAGCGACTAACCGCTTGAGTTATGGTGCGGCCCCTTGGTGATTTTACTAAGATATCTGTTGTTACACATTTGTTAGTTCTTCTGCACGTCTCTTCTATACTGGGGTAGTTCGCCTGTAGAGCGACTGGCTACAGGCTGGACGGCAGGGGTTCGATTCCCGGTAGGAACTAAAAAATGTCTCTACTCAGCAGCGTCCAAACCGGCTCTAGGGTCACGCGGCTTCCTATTAAATGGGTACCGAGGGCTCTTTCCCCGAGAGAAAAGCGGTCGGGGTTTGCAGTTGATCACTCACCTCCAACCAGAGCCGAGGTGAAGAACGGCGGAGCTGTACCTCCATTCCCTCGTACGTCTTCCTGACGGAGTGCTCCATTAATTATGGAAAGGGCAACTTTACCTTATCTTTTCATCTTCTTGACGGTTTTGAAACCGATACAGACTGCAAGCATTTCGTTCGTGGCGAATCCTTAAATTTAACTCTGCATATTTTATTGTCCAAAATAATTCACAAGATTACATTGTGTTAGCTTGAAATTATACTCGTAACTCTCTCTTTTTCATCTTCTTCTTCCCTGATGGATTATCTTCTGTTGTCTGTTCCCATTCAGAATTAATTCTGAAATCATGAATTTTACAACAGTTTGTAGGACTCCTTGGACGGGGGATCAGACCGTCGCAAAGCCGCTACCTACACACGACGACAGACACATGGCCATGCCTCGAGTGTAATTCGAACCCGCAATATCAGTGTTTAAGCGGGCGAAGACATTTCATAACTTAATCCGCTCGGCCACCGTGGTCAGCGGGTTCCTGCACGTAATTGCGGTGCTCAATAGCTCAGTAGGTAAATGCAGTAACAGCACACAGAAAGGCTCCAGATGCTTACACATGCGAAATTGCAATCACCGGTGCCAGTCGATATATCAATTTATGCCGACACTTCGCCATTCCTATACTAGGGTGCAACAGGATGTATGGCTTCGCATACCATGTGCACACGAATGTTTGCTCACATAAAATAAGGGCATAAGCATTCCTTTATGTTCGAGAAGACAATGGTGCTATTTACAAAAGCTCGCAGGCTGTAGTCTCGCGAGGAAGTTGTATAGTTCAAGACTGCTAAATAGATCAATTATTATCAGTAGCTAAAACTTTATAGTTGTGTATTTTCTTCAACAACGATATACTGGTATTAAACATTGACTGGAGTTCTCAAGGTCTTGACACCCATCAAACCGAATATGGAGTGGATCCGATTCGATTTCCTTGTGCCTCCTTCCTGGCACAGTAAATACTTGTACTAGGCCACCAAAATTCCACGCATAAAAACTTGATGCAGTTATTTCTTTGAAGAAAGTTGTCTTCTGGGTTTAGGCACCGTGTATTCTTCGTTTTGGCCGACGTTTCGGAGGAACGTAGCGCCTCCATCTTCAGAGCAGTTGAATAGCTGCGGAGAGCAGCTACTGCTCTCCGCAGCTATTCAACTGCTCTGAAGATTGAGGCGCTACGTTCCTCCGAAACGTCGGCCAAAACGAAAAATACACGGTGCCTAAACCCAGAAGACATCTTTCTTCATTGTCATCGCCGTGAAAACCTCAAAACTTACACAGTTATTTCTTTGTTCGCTTATTTTGGGAACGCAATACAGTATATATATTATGTATCAGAAACTAAAAATCTACAAATAACTGTATTATTAATAACATCTTAACAGCAGTGTGGGTTTGAAGTTCTTGAGTTCTGTATTTTTTCACTTTTTTTTTAATTGTCTCATTCTGGTCCGCTGCACTATTAAGTTAGAAAGTTAATAGGATTTTCCGTCCAGTGCGGCAATAGAGGTCACATGACTTTCATTATTCTTGCCTTACATGTTTCGGTTTAATTAAAACCATCGTCAGAAGCACTTTTCATACGGCAGGAGACACTGTTAATTAAGCTGGTTTGATGTTCACTTTCAGTTGTGTTATTCACAGATGTATGTTTCGTTTTATTGTCATAGGTTTTAGTTACGACGGCACTGGTTGTCGTATAAAAACATAAACATGCAGAATAATTGAGTATGCCAATAGGCTATACGCAGCACAGGAATTATCACTTTTCCCACAGTACAAAGGACACAGCACACACGTAACATGATAACGCATATAGGCCCACACACCACCAAGAATGACGACTCCCATTCACGGGAAGAATTGACAACCAACAACGACTTACGACAATTTGTATTAAATTTTAAATAGTTTAATAGTGATTAATCCGAACATAAAGAATCTACTGTGGGAAAAGTGATAATTCCTGTGCTGCGTATAGCCTATTGGCATACTCAATTATTCTGCATGTTTATGTTTTTATACGACAACCAGTGCCGTCATAACTAAAACCTATGACAATAATACGAAACATACATCTGTGAATAACACAACTGAAAGTGAACATCAAACTAGCTTAATTAACAGTGTATCCTGCCGTATGAAAAGTGCCTCTGATGAAGGTTTTAATTAAACCGAAACATATAAGGCAAGAATAATAAATGTGTTGTGACCTCTATTGCCGCACTGGACGGAAAATTCTATTAACTTTCTAATTTTTTCACCTTACTTTATAAGAATCAAAATAAAAAGTAGATACATTCTCCTCAAAGAATGAAGAACCAGCACGAAGTTTTAAAAAGAATTTTTGGCGCCTACTTGATTTTAAAGCCGGTCACGGTAGCCGAGCGGTCTAAGGCATGCACTGTCTTCGCTCATTCGGAAGCCGGGATCGTGGGTTCGAATCCAACTCAGGGCATGGATGTTTGTGTGCGTTCTTCTGTGTTTGTGTACAGGTAGAGGCCTTGCGACGAGCTGATCACCCGCCCAAGGAGTCCTACCGTATGTCTAAGATCTAGTAAAACCGAAGTGAAACGGAGAGTTTCATGGAGGTAGGCCTAGGCCCAAATGAGGGCTGTAGCGCCCATGAAAAGAAAAAGAAAGAAAAATTGCTTTTAAATGCTTCCACCTGTATGCGGGTGCCAACAAAAATTACAGATTAATATTTACAAACATTCGTAAGATTTTTGTGTCCATATTTCCACCAGTGCGCTTACAGATTTATATAACCTGTGGAAGACAAAACAACAAAGTTTCACATCATCGCCATGTTTATTCTTGGTAAAGAGAGAATGTGTTTAAATAACAGGTGGAGGTATTTCTATATACAATGCACCTCCACACGAAATGTCACTTGAAAACTGAATCTGTACTAGTCAGCCCCTTAAAGACGAGTGGTTCTATACGTATCACTTGCCTCAATATACCAAATCTCTGCATTCTGCCAACAGACTATGTTTGCATGTTTCTTGTGGTTTATACGGTAAGTGGCAATTTTTCAACTAAACCGATTAATGTTTGTAGCGGAAACGTAATTAGTTTTCTGAGATACGAACTCAATTTTTACATATTATTTAAGGGCACACACACCTTCACAAAAACTATCGGTGTATAATATGACCCATATGCTTAGCGTGGTGGTCCCATCATCCTCATGTTTGCTGCATTCTACACAGCAACCACCTTCCACTAAAACAATGTGTAGCAAATGTCGAAACAGATCGATTAGCACTCCTACTTCTTTCTCTATAATTCCCTTATTCAATCCGAGAGAGGACTTTTCACAGTTTCTTTCAGTCCTTTCAAGCGCATTCTGGAATAACAGAGTGTCCTAGCTTCCTTTCACATCTTCATAATTCATTACTCACAACCGAATTTAATGTTGCATAATCCATGTAACTGATAAAACATCATTTAATACAATGAAAATAAATGAAAAATATATATTTCTCAGAGATCGATCGTCACGAAAATATCCGGAACGTTCATCAAAATGGCACCTACTGTGAAAGTTCATTTTGGCGCCTACTGGTATCTTTAAGACAACGAGCTGAAATGTGCGAAAGAGAGTTTCACGAATAGATTGTTTCAGCAGTCTTTTGGGTCAAGAAATTTGTACGAGGAAGAGTGATACCATACATTGCCTTTCTTCAAAATGTAAAGAAACTGTTGTAAAAAAAAGCCGCAAATGTCCGCACGTGCGTTCATCTCCTTCAGGAAAGAGAGATTCAGGAAATTACTAACGTAAATAAAGCACTGACTGCATGCATAGCTATGTGAAACAGCGCCCTAACTACAAGCTTTCTGGCCTGTTATCAACGGATGACAATCTATTGGGAAGCGAGCTAGAGGCCGTTATGTGGACGGAATATAAATCAAACTGTCATTTCGCGTAATGGACGATAGACCGCAGCACGATCATCCACAGATAGGAAAGTCAGTACCAGTTGCTACATTTACTTCGTTACATCAGCGCTTCCAGATTGGTGGCCTGCGGCTTATTTAGACGGTCTGAAAATTAATTCAATATTAAATTGTACTATATAAATAAGGAAATTGCTTACTTTCGTGATTTTATTCAGAATACCCTTCGTATCTCGATTATGTCAAGAATTATGAATTAGGAAGGAATCAGTTGTGATCTATCGAGGTTCTACCGCGGAATTTGCTTGGAGGTTCTGATGGAAACGCCAAAACGCCTGTCAGGATAGCCGTGACCTGGCAGAGATTCGAACCGAGCACCTCCTGAACACAAGTCTAGAACCCTGTCGCTATGCTAGCCTTCCAGATGAAAGTATTTATTATGATAATCTAGTGAACATATATTTGCCTACGCATTGTATTCATTCATCAGTAATCTGTCAGACGACAGGTCCACAGTCTCTTCCAAAACAGTTCCTCCACTTAATGCGATCTTCTGTTTATATATATATACATATATATATATATATACTGTGAGACTGAAACATAAAATTATGCGTACTTGTTTCTTACCACTTCTTTGTACACACTATTTGCAAGTATCTCCTGTTCAGAGCACTACACGAAACAAACACTGAATTATTCTTCACAGAATTACTGGGGTTTTGGACTTTCTTCATCTTCCGGTATTCTAGAAAATAGGAAACACGACGTTTCGGAAACCGGATCTGTTTCCGTCCTCAGGTGAAGGGGGGAAGACACCTACTCAGTTGGGCCCCTTCGAGAGTGCTAATCTAATGGACGGTGAGTGAGTGAGTGAGTGAGTGAGTGAGTGAGTGAGTGAGTGAGTGAGTGAGTGAGTGAGTGAGTGAGTGGATGGCTGGGTGAACAAGTGAGCAAGTGGGTGGGTGAGAGACTGAGTGAGTGAGTTCAAAGGCGTGTTAAGCGCCTACGGCTGTGTTGACCTGAATTCTGGTTCTGAAAACGAAAATCCCACCGTTGCTATAAAAAAAAAGCCTACCGGCTAGCAATCTTGCTTTGCATTCAGGACTTTCAGTTTGAACAGGAGGCCGAAAATCCTAACTTACGTTTTTCAGTTTTCTTGAGTCACTGCAGGAGAATTCTGGGACGTTGCCTTAAATCAGACTGCGAACAGTTCAAGTTAGCTTGCCATTCGACTCTACAGAGTCTGAGATGCTGACAAGGACGTTAAATAATCCATAAATAAATTAATGAAAAGTATGTGGCACCACGCCGGTCACGGTAGCCGAGCGGTCTAAGGCACGTACTGTCTTCGCTCGCTCGGAAGCCGGGATCGTGGGTTCGAATCCCACTCAGGGCATGGATGTTCGTGTGCGTGTTTCTCTGTTTGTGCACAGGTAGACGCCTTGCGACGCGCTGATCACTCGCCCAAGGAGTCCTACCGTATGTCTAAGATCTAGAAACACCGAAGTGAACGGAGAAGTTCATGGAGGTAGGCCTAGGCCCACTGGGGCTGTAGTGCCAAGGAAAAAAAAGTGGCACCACACGTCGTCCATGTTATTTCCACCCATGGGGCCAAATGGTGGTAAGGCTTGTTAGTATAATTATATCGTTATATGGATTCGAACTCACGTGGCTTCCTGCAGGCGATACAGCATCGCGCACAAATCACTTTCTATATTAATACGTAAATCTCAGAGGTCTGTGATCTGCTAGCAGCAAGACCAGGCAGGACAGAAGACGGAAAAGAACCTATAACCCTTTAGGTACTAACTTGGGCCGCCATAGCCTGATGATCGGTCTGTGTGTGTATAACCCTCGACGCCTGTCAAGGGAAATCGCATTTACGTCACGTATTCATTAAGACCGGTTTATACACAGAGTTCAACTGTTCAATGAGCTTTCATTCTGTCACGGAGATCATACCGTCTGGATGACAGACAAATGATTAATAGTGAAGATTCAGGCATCTAATAACCATAAATACATATGAGCTCCAAACGATGCATGTGTATGAACGTCGATACACAAGAGTTAACAACACACAACTAGAAATAACTGATAATAGACAGAAAGGGCTTACGAACAGAGGCAACACACGAACACCAAGCCACAACATAGAACTACATCATTTGGACAAGAGGAGAATGCCCCTAACAGAGGTGCAAGAATTATATAATGTTAAGAAATTTTAAGAAATTTCAAACCAAAATGGCATTAATGGAAAGTGAGTGACATTAAACAATGCGAATAAATATCGAGTGTACATTAAGTAGATTAAACAAGATCATATTTGCAAGTGCATAAACAAGTGAACATTTTATACATTATATTCAGTACTGTATAGGGCTGATAATCTTACAGCCATCTGTGAGCCGAATGTCTAGAGAAAATATGGGAGCCTCGACGTCTCATAAACCTATGGGCCATCACGGTCTGTTACAGGGAGAGCTTTACTTTTTACAAGGAAAGGAGACCTTTAAAGCATACCTAGCTGTAAAACAGTAATTGTACCAATTGTGATGATGTGTATGTACAGAATGACACAAAAGTCAGTTAAATAGTGAGTCAAAAGTGCATTAAAACAGACAGAGATTCCTTTACTACTACCGATTTTACAAGACTTGTTCGAAATGACATTCCACCATGTTCAATGCACAATTCACAACGCTGTGATACCGTTCTATAAATTGACTGGCAGGTTTAAATCTCTACATTTCCGTTAATACGAGATAATGTTATAGGTTAACTGACTTTCGGCAGCCCGTAAATACATAAAACACCGACTATAGTTTACACTGGATTACGGAACATTTCATTTGACGAGTAATTGTATGAGAATTTAAAAGTCGCGGTCTGTTCCAAGCTACGCGGGAAAGGTCAGAGGCAACGTGTTAACGTTTCAATCTATTATCATCATAACAATCTTACAACTGTTAACTCTGCAAACGACCGTGCCAATCACCTCTCCCCCCCTTCCCCCCGCCTAACAGATGTACCTTCGGGGAACGTTTTTCTATTCTGGATCATGCATTCAGGGTTACATATTTGAAGTAACTGCTCAGAAGAGCAGGGTTGGCGCAAGACTATTACAAGCCGCTCCAGGAGGCGGTAAAATTCCAGTTAAAACAGATCAACTTTCTCAAAGCTTCGTCACAATTACGTAATAACACGATATCCCCGGATACTGTGACGGAAAACTTCACTGGTCTCGAGGTCTGAAAACAGTTCTTTTGAGTATAACATCTTTAGATTACTGCAAATTCCTGTTTATAATATGAACCCAGAGAAGCAGTAACAGTTACAACGCAAAAAATATATAATATGCCGCACCCAGAACGCTGTTTCGTATGCCTACGCCGTCGAGCCGGTCTTGTCAATTTTTCTTTCACGGACTGTACATGAGACAGCGTCGTGATTGTGAGAGAAACAGATCTCGACATTCTGGCCGATTTACACGTTTTGAGCACCCCCTCCCCTTTGAGGAAACGGTTATGGGGATGCCGCCTCTCAGTATATCTGTATGCATGCATATGCCCATTGCTAGTGCCTGAAATGTACTAAAATGGCTAAGTTGCCACTGTACTTAACTAACTAAGCACTGCTCTATGAAGGCGTGTTGGGGAGTGGATATACAAGGTGTGGCAATAAAGAAACCGAATTCATGCTCTAACCCTTTATTAAAAAAAATCAGACAGTCGAAATGTTATCCCCTTCAATGTAGTCCCCTCCCCGATCCCTACACCGCTCCATGCGAATTTTCCACTGTTGGAAGCAGTGCTGCAGGTCATCTTGTGTTATGCTCTTCAAGAGTTGCGTCGCTTTTGCTTTCACTGCATCCACGGACTCGAACCTGGTCCCTTTCAGCGCAGACTTGATTTTTGGGAAGAGAAAAAAGTCGCACGGTGCTAGGTCCGGAGAATACGGTGGATGTTCCATCACTGGAATGTTGTTTTTTGCCAAATACCTCTTCACAGATAGCGCGTTGTGTGCTGGCGCGTTGTCGTGATGAAGAACCCATGAGGCATTCTTCCACATGTCTGGTCTCCTTCGTCGCACACGTTCACGGAGGTACGTCAAAACATTTTTATAATAAACCTGATTGACAGTCTGACCTTCAGGCACCCAATCAATGTAGATTACCCCCCGGATATCGAAAAAAACAATCATCATTGCTTTGAATTTGGACTTGCTCATGCGCGCTTTCTTCTTCCTAGGGGATTTGGGGCTCTTCCAATGCATGGATTGTCGCTTAGTCTCTGGATCATATTGAAGAATCCAAGTTTCGTCACACGTAATTACGTTTTGGAAGAAATCAGGATCATTTTCAATGTTTTCAAGAGTGTCAACACAGCAATTCACTCGATGTTCCTTTTGCTGGGGGGTAAGGATTTTTGGCACCACTTTAGCACACACCTTTTTCATGCCCAGATCGTCGTGCAAAATCTGTCTAACACTTTCCTTATTGATGTTCGTAAGTTCAGAAATTGCTCGAATGCTCAGTCGACGATCTCTTCGAACAATTCTAGCGACCTTCTCCACATTCTCTGGAGTTTTCGCAGTGGGAGGACGGCCCGATTTTGGATCGTTCCCGACGTTTTTCCTACCCTCCATAAACTTCTTAAACCACTCGAAAACTTGCGTGCGAGATAGACACTGATCACCATATACTTCTGTCAACAAATTGTAAGTTTCAGTGGCAGATTTTCAAAGTTTTGTGAGGAATTTGATGTTAGCACGTTGTTCTGCATTAGCACTCAGCATTATTCCGACGGAGCTCAGAAACACGATCCGCTTCTAACAATGGTCGCGGCCAGACTAACCGATGCACATGAAACTTTGTGTGAGGGTAGAGGGAAGTCCAAGGGTCAATGCCCTACCCTCCTCTTCGTCAATGACGTGGCCGGAAATGAGTCATAAAAGTAATCCGGTTTCTTTATTGCCACACTTGTATATTGTACAGCCACAGTTTCTTGACCTCGGCACTAGTTGGAGGTGAGTGGTCAACTTCACGCCCCGGCTGCTTTACTCCCGGGGAAAAGCCCCCGGTACCAGTGGACAGGAGGTCGGGTGGACCCCAGAGTCGGTCTGGACGACATGGAGAAGTGAAAATTGTTTACCCTACCGGGACTCGAACTCCGACCTCTCGGTCGTCCAGCCCGTAGCCAGTCGCTATACCGACTGCACTATCCCAGCTGAAAGGTTGGACTAATATTATTTATATTCAGTATTTAAGAGTCTGTCCATCGTATGTCGAAGGCCGGTGAATACTAACGTCCTAACTCCAGAAACAGGGACCCTTCACATGAGCACCCAAAACAAAATATCCATTTTCTAGAAAACGAATACTTCGATTTTCATGAAACTTCTGTAGTTTATGGAGACCATCTCCATAAATTATTCTGTGTAGGTGGTATCTTCAGGAAAACTACGGCACGCGCACTAGGGACCAAAAAGTTAAACATCGATTTCGTCGAAATCTGCTTTACTGGTTGGACGGATTTCATTGTTGTTCGGTATTCAGTAACCAAAAAGTGTCTGCCGAGTAACAGTCGATTTCGTTTCCAAGCCAGGATCTTTGATATCTGAGAAACTATGTGCAATGCCTTTGCATGGATTTTTAGATTTTCTATACTGATAGACAGTTGGCTGGTTCTGGAGCAAGAAATTATAGTCCCTTAACGGGTCAACAACTTCCTGGCATTTTACTGAAGCTGAAAATTTTATTATTTTGTTCACAAAAGCCCGTCAATGGAACATACCTTGAGCGTGCACCGCAAACTAATCCTTAGCCTAGTGATTATGATTGACTGCTAATACAAATTTTTCATTTTTAGAAGAATATGGAAATCGCCAGTAAGTAGAAATAGTTGTTTGAAACGTATATATATATATAGAATGCAGCATAACTTTCTATTAAGCTTATTAACATATCCCAAAGATGGCACACTTGCAACTGGCAGCAAGCAGCTAAGAGAGTGAATGAAACAGCCACCCGACTGATGCTGGAAAAGCGCTGGAGGACTGCAGAGTGGATGGAAATGTAGACCTTAGATATTCTCAGTACGCATGAAATGTAAGGAAAAATCGACAAAAACTCTCATTTTCTTCTCCGCGTAAGTGGTACTAAAGGCCGCGCCATAGCTCAAGCGGTTAGTCGCTGGCTTCCCACCGCGGCGGCCCGGGTTCGATCCTGGGTCTGGTCAAGTGGGATTTGTGGTGAGCAAAGTGGCGCTGTGGCAGGTTATCTCCGAGTACTTCGGTTTCCCCTTCCAATCTTCATTCCACCAATTGCTCCATAATCACCCTCACCTATCATCTGGGGCTGGTACAATAGGCCAGAAATTGCCGCAGTACAAGGGACTTAGTCCCACCCCACTAGCAATAAAAAAAATTGGTACTAAACTGATGAAACACAGAATATAGTCATTACTGTTAAGTTGTACTTTCGGCTGAAATTCGATTTGTTCAACAAAATACTGTTCATTAATTCATATTATACAAAATCTTCGTCAACCTCTTAAAATTGCAGAACCTGCAGAAAAAGGTTCTCCGCACCACTGGAAATTTTCCAACGTGCACATCGGTCCTCGATTTGCACACAGCTTTCAACTTTCCGTATGTAACAAAATTGTGCAGACGGCAAGCAGAAGTCATACACTATCATGAGAATGAACATGCTCGCGGTATAGGGCAAGGCGAAGCCAGACATAGAAAATATAAGAGGCTTAAACTTGGCAGTGGTCAAGCTTACGACCGTTCAAGTGACTACGCTGCCGTTGTAGCATAAGATAAGTAAGATTGGCATGATCTGCTTAGTAAAGCCTGAACTGACAGAGGACTTGTATATAGCGAAGAAGGAAGTATTTTCAATAACATGCTACAGGCCAAGACTATTAGTAAGATACAACCCGTCTTCTCATTACAAAGGATGTTGCATAAGGACTATGACCGCAAGGGTTCGGTTGAAAAAATCTCTGGACGTATTTCTCAAGGGGATTGACGCCAATAACAACTGACTCTGACTCCGAACAAAGCCAATGAGTCAAGAGTAAAATATGGTCATGAGACCCATGAGACTCGGAACGAAGAATGACTGTGCTGATGAGGACCAGCAGCAATATACCCGACCGACTTATTTGGCCATTTTCCGGTCAGTAGCAGTTGACAGCTACTCAGTTGCTGTCAAGAGTTAGTTGTGAGATGGTAGCCAGCAAGCAACGATGTGAGCAGGGAAGCTGAAGACTCTCCATGGTTAACAGCCGTAACCTAACGTCGCCTAGTGACGACCGTTACCAAGTAACGACTAGCAAAGACGATAACAAATTCAGATTCGACTTGTGCTCTTAATGATTTGTTAAAAAGTGTGTAGATGATCAACGGTGTTATAATTACTTGAAAGTGCTAATTATAAGCCTCAGATAAATCCAATTATCAATCAAAACTCCGGGTCTAGCCACCAATATGTGACAATATTGCAAGCAAGCGTAGAAACGTTGTTGTGGGTGACTGAGTCGCAAAAATACATAACTTAAATTATAATAGTAGTAGATCGCATGTACCTTTACAGAATTAACTGTGAATGGATGCGAGATGAGCGTCTAGTTGATTTCTTGACAATACTGACGAAGTACTTATACTAAAAACTCACCCAAAATCTTGAATCGTAACCTCATCCAAAGCTGGTAAAATAAAACGTTGTCACTATGCCTAACTAATTAAGCACTACGCCATGAAGGCGTATGGGGGAGTGGATGTATAGATTCACGTTTCCTTGACCTCGGCACTAGTTGGAGATGAGAGGTCAACTTCACGCATAGGCCGCTTTACCCTAGGAAAAGAGCCGACGGTACCCACTGGATAGAAGGTTGGATGGACTCCAAAGCCGGTTTTGACAACGTGGAGAAGAGAAAAAATTTTACCCTATTGGGACTCGAACCCCGACCCATCGATCATCCACCCCGTAGCCATTCGCTATCCCGGCTCTAGTTGGTGAAATGACTGTTTGAATACTGATTGAAGACCCAGGATAGCGCAGTTGGAATAGTTACTGGCTACGGGCTGGACGACCAAGGGGTTGGAATTCGAGTACTGGAAGGGTTAATAAATTTCTCTTCTCCGTGCCGTCCACGCCGGCTCTGGGGCCCAGCCAGCCTATCAAATCGGTACTGGGATGAAGCGGCAGGGGCGTGAAGCTGACAACCCACCTCCATCTAGTGCCGAGGTCAAGAAAACGTGGATTTATACATCCACTTCCCCATACGCCTTCATGGCGTAGTGCTTAACCAGTTAAGCACAGGGACGACTTTACCTTTTTTACCTTTTACCGAAGGGTAACCCACACCCCCATGTAAATGTACCGCCTAACTGGAGGGCTGAGTTAGACACCCTGCTAAAACGCTGCCTCTCAAGAGGCGTTTAAAAGTGTTGAAGCGAAAGTCTGTGCGCAACACTGTGTAATATTAGACGGGAGAAATGTCGAAAGGGGAGGACGACCAACCCCTCTACTCCCTAGCCTCACTGTCACTCTCCTTCACTTCGGCTCGAGCACTCATCCATTCCTCTATTAAGGTTCATATTTCTTCCTCTTCCCTTATCTTCATTACCACTACCATAATCATTATCATCTTGTCCTCTTTCTTCTTCAACATTCTTTTATTTTCACCAACATAACCTCCTCCTTGCTGATGATCTTCTCTACAGTCTGCTTCGAACCTCGGTTTCTCAACTGTAAAAGATCCTTCTATCTTCATTCACTGGATGCAGCAGTTTTAAAGGACGCCTAGAGCACGCAAACATCTACAAAGCCTGACCGGTATTCGAACCAACGACGTCAATGTTCGAGGCATACGAACCTGTTAGCGTCTTAAAGTGTAATTTGTTCACTTCGAGTGACCATAAATGGCAAGTTTCAGTGTTATGGTATGAAGAAGAAAATGTTCGATTAGGCTCTGGAGTTGCAAATGAATTGGGCCACTAGCAATGGAACTGTTGAATAGAGGCTTCAGATAGTTACAGTATCTACAGCATTTATGTCATCCCACTACGAGTTTCGATGCTCTTCAAAATTTTCAGGTGAATGTATTAAAATGACTTTTATGAATAACAAAATTTGAGATGGAAGAAAGGTAAACCGTAGACATGCTCCAGGAGTTGGTACTCCTGCAGTTGACGGAAGACACCATCATCTTCCAAGAGACGTCCTCCACCTTATTGGGCTCCCATAGTGAGGGAGTTTTCAGACGACACATGCAACAATCACTGGTGCGGCCGTGGTGAACCCATCCCTTGGCCCGCGTAATTCCCGGAATTGACGCCTCCAGACTTTTTCATGTAGGGGGTACATGAAGTCACCTGTGTACGGATAAAGGCTATAGAATTAAGCTCACCTACGACAGAAGATCACCTCGACCTTTGCAGAGATCACTCCGAAAATGCTGCGAGCCACGTAGCGCAACTTGTCCGCGCATTATGAAGTGTGCCGCGTCCGCTGAGGCTGTCTTGTTGAGTGTTAATGTGTCAATATGTTGGGACACTAAAGTGGTGTCCCTTCTACAAGTGTAAACCATTAACTGGTAATAAAGTGGATACTTTTCTGCAGCGTTTCCGTTTCTGTTTGTGACATCTCAAACAGATCACCCTGTATACACTTATACGGACTTTGAAAATGTGGCACACTTCAAATAATAGCGAGCGACTATAATAAATCAAAACCTGATTCAGGAGAAAATTATGAGTAGATTGAATTCGGGTAATCTGCTACCATTACGTTCAAAAACTTTTGTCTTCTCGTCTGCTGTCGTCCAATGAGTCCTACTGTCTACGTAAAAAAGATTACGAAACTGAAGAAGAGGCCAGGGCCCAACAAAGGGCTCTAGAGCCATTGATGGATGGATGAATGAATGAACAACCAGATAATAAGAAAATAAACGGCTTACAAGAAATAAGGGCCTGCAGCTGATTCACAATATTATTCACATTAAAACGAGAGAAAAATCAAAATCCAGGCAGAAGAGAAATCCCCCAAAGATGATACACGAACATAGGAAAGAGTTGTGGATAATAAACGGTGACAGGTAAACGCGGAATTACTTATCTCCTATCCTCATACTCACACCGTTTTGCATATGTGATTCGTAGCATGCCTCTGTGTATACGCACCCTCCATGTGCTGCAGAGATCTTGCACGGAAAGAGCCGAGAGCAGAGGCTGTACTATTATTGCTCTTACGGCTAACGGTCTGGGATCTATTTATAATCATTGTTTTAGGTCAGACTGGTTCACTGTTCAGTTGTGACTGTCCGACTGTGTGTACACGCAAGAAGACTCTTGCCTATTTCTAGTTCTGCGTTGGCTGGGTTAACTAGTTCAAGCTGGAGGACCAGACTGACCAGACGGAGAGGCAAAGCGTCTCTTCGGCCTCATACGAGGAACACAGTGAGAAACGTAGGGAAATCAGTCCACCTATTCAACGACGTTCTGCACTGCTCTCTCAACAAGAATACGAGAAGATGGGGCCCCCAGTATAATTCTATGCGTTCCTTGATCTGAAGTACATCGTAAGTGATACCATGTAGTCTAGAAGGTCAATGGCGTTTTGGACGAAATTACTGCCTCCATCTTCAGTGTAGAAGCGTAAGCCGAGAAAGTAAACAAATAAATAGCAATTAACATAACTCTTGAGTCAGAAACTCATATCTCACGAAACGCACAACGTTAACGCAGAATCAGGTCAAGTGGGATTTATGGTGGACAAAGTGGCGCTGGGGCAGGTTTGCTCCAAGTACTTCGGTTTCCCCTGCCAATCTTCATTACACCAATTGCTCCACAAGCACCCTCACCTATCATCTGGGGCTGGTACAATAGGCCAGAAGTGGCCGTAGTACAAGGGACTTAGTCCCACCCCACTAGCAATAAAATGGAAAAACTTTACTCTAGGTTGGGAGGAAAGGTCAGCAGCCTATTCATCCCAGCTGTACCTCTCTGTTGTTAATATATGTCAGTTGTTCTCCTGGAGAGCCGGGATAGTACAGCCGGTACAGCGACTGGCTACAGGATGGACGGCCGAGGGGTTGCAGTTCGAGCCCACGTACAGGCAAGATTTTCTCTCTCCACGTCGTCCAGACAGGTCCTGCGGCCCATCCAGCTTCTTATCCAATGGATATCGGGGGTTCTTTCCTAGGGGGTAAAGCGGTCGGGGCATGAAGCTGACCAATCACCTCGAACTAGTGCCGAAGTCAAGAATGCATGGATCTATACATACGTCTTCATAGCCTAGTGCTTAATTAGTTAAGCACAGGGTCAATTTTACCTTTCAATTGTTCTCTTCGCAAAACCATCATTATGATGACCAAATCAGGAGTGTGTACGTATACAAAGATCAGAGAAGCGTGTAGTTGCGTATGTAATGAATGGACAATATTAGTGCAGTGTAGCAGTTTCAGCGCCTGAAGGTGGTCATTTAGGGCCGAAACATGTTGTGTCGAAAGTGAAAGAAAGATGGAAAAATTTGTTGCATTTTTGACAGACTGTGTAGAACATAAACAGTTTTAAATATAGTAATGCAACAGGATGCTTAAATACAGGATCAGATAAATCTTGCTTTTAGTATTTAGAGGGAAGCGACTGAAGCAATCCATGGAAAGTCCAGCTCAAGATCAAAGGCTTGTCATTGACACCTTCATTCAGGGCTGAGGGTCATATCTGTGATGCCCACTAAAGGCATATTTATTGCGTNATGAACGCACCAGGAGCAGATCAGTTACTTACATAAAAGAAAGAACAGACATGTAGACAAGTCAGCACGCCCTCCCCATCCATACTGAAGTCTTCTGCATTATGCTGATATCAAAGTTTTAGAGGAGCATGCAACCCCCATCTTTTGGGCAGAAACGAACCAAGTTGCGAAAGTGGCTACGTACACAGAAGAAAGAGAGAGAAAGGGTCACGAAAACAAAAGTGGCCAGCCAGACCCGTAAATGGAGAAAATGGAGCCCAGGCGGGTCAATTGGATATGTTTGTACCCTGAGAATGGCAACTATGCCTTAACGAAATTACTTATAGTCTTTGAGTTTACTATTTTTGTCTGCATGTTACTGCCATTTCGCCGGATAGGGAAAGAAGAGGAGGGGGCTCTGTTCTCCTCTTCCCCCCTTCTTCTATATGATCACTTTCCTCACTTTTATCACTTCTTCCCTGAAGATGGAAGCAGTATGTCCTCTAAACATTGGTATCCATCTACTCGACTAAATGGTATCATAGTCACAATATGAATCTTCACCACCTTCAAAACCTCAAATCTTATTTTAAAATTTACCACTCTAAAATGCATACAGGCCGGTCACGGTAGCCGAGCGGTCTAAGGCATGCACTGTCTTCGCTCGCTCGGAAGTCGGGATCGTGGGTTCGAATCCCACTCAGGGCATGGATATTTGTGTGCGTTTTTCTGTGTTTGTCTACAGGTAGAGGCCTTGCGACGAGCTGATCACTCGCCCGAGGAGTCCTACCGTATGTGTAAGATCGAGAAAAACCGAAGTGAACGGAGTTCATGGAGGTAGGCCTAGGCCCACTGGAGCTGTAGTGCCAAGGAAAAAAAATGCATACAAATCCTACAGTTGGTTATCTCATTCCTAGGGCACGTAACGAAGCTGTTTCAACTGCAAAGTCAAATGAGAATTCGCAATGATTTTCATTGTAAATAAGTGTATTGAAGAAGCGGTCATGGTCCTGTAATCATATGGGAAAAGTACAGGGCGTTCAGCCATCGAGGAAACCTGGCAGTAGCGCTGAGCGGAGCAACATTCCGTCAGGTGGTCTGATCTTGTCACTGCAGTAAGTCGCATTGATAGTCAGTCTATTAATGCGACTTACTGCGTGACAAGATCAGGCCACCTGACAGTGAGCGTTTATCAGTGCTTAATGACTCATTCTGCTGTCGGCAGTTACAGTAGCACTCTGTGAGGAATGTTGTTCCTGCCCAGCGGTGTTGCGAAGTTTCTTCGTTGGTTGAACGCATTGTACCATTCAAAATGGTAAAGATTACTGATGTTACGAAGGAATTCGCTGTTTTATTCAGGATCGAAATGGATTTACCTATTTACCTTTCCTATCAGAATTAATCTGTAACTGTGGATCATTACAGACACCTGGTGAGACTCCTTGGAAGAGGAGTCAGTCCGTCGCAAGGCCGCCACCTACACAGAATAGACGCAGACAACCACGCCTCGAGTGGAATTCGAATCCACAATCCCCATGTTTGAGCGGACAAAGACATTTCGTTCCTTAGACCGCGCGCGCTTTCGTATCTAAGTGGATTTAACACTGCCGGAAGGGTAAAGTTTGCCGAAGTTTCAGAAGAAGGGGGGGGGCAATTTTTATTTTTCTACACGATACTGTATTCGGTAAATTGTTAAAAGAATATGAACCACCGTATAATCCTGACATCTCCCACATCACAGATGTTACTTAATGCAATAAAGTTCGTATTGCTCGTACTGTAGTTGTGTCACTGAGTAGTATCAAGTCTGGAGAGATCGCATAACGCTGGACACGAAAATACAGTACACGTGTTACGTTGCAATTTTTCCAAAACTGTGTATCACATGGCATGGCGATAATCTGTTGGTAATAATCGTTATTACAGAGTGCGATTATCTGTTGTAAACGTATCGTTTATATTAGACGTTATGTGTTGGTAACAAAGCTTTTGACGGTCTACACGTGCTGTTCGTGGTTACTGAGGACACCGTATACAACAAAAATTAACTAGCAATACAAAAGGGACAACAGAATGAAGCAGTAATTTAATATGGGTATATTTGCAATCTCCTCCATGTATAATTAGAATGATCAAGTCAAGGAGGATGAGGTGGGCAGGTCAGTAGCACGAATGGAGAGAAGAGGAATGCATGTAGA
Source organism: Cryptotermes secundus (assembly GCF_002891405.2). Classification (NCBI taxonomy): domain Eukaryota; kingdom Metazoa; phylum Arthropoda; class Insecta; order Blattodea; family Kalotermitidae; genus Cryptotermes; species Cryptotermes secundus. Next base: position 424,377 of record NW_019742552.1, on the reverse strand, counting down.
ATACTGGTGGGAAAGCCAGAAGGAAAGAGACCACTGGGGTCTCCACCCACGTAGGTGGGTGGACAAAATTAAAATACATGTTAGAGAGATAGGATGGGATGGCATGGATTGGATGGATCTGGCTCAGATAGGAACCACTGGAGGGTTCTCGTGAACACGGTAATGAACTTGCGGGTTGCATAAAATACTGGGAAGTTTTTGAGTAGCTGCACAATTGGCGGCCTCTCAAGAAGGGCTCAGCTTCATGAGTGATATGTGTTGTAATTCTGTGGCTTCCAGTTATTAGTAGCAGATAGTACGAACTTCAAGGACAGATCATGTGCTTAATCTGAACCGGTTTCTAAGTCGCTCTTTATCACTGACTTTAGGAGTATTTCTGGGACCCTCCGCAGGATCAGTAGTCTGCTAACCCAGTCGGATTTTACGACGGGTGAGGTGAGAGGGGAGAGCGATGAGAGACGAAGGAAACCTTCCCAGTTCTTGTCACGTTTGTTGCTGCTTCCAGTTCAGACGTTTCGACGGTTACTGTTAAGTCCCCGTTGAATGCATTAAACATGTTCAATGCACATCGAAATCTTGTACAGTTTTTATGCATATGCATAACGCGTCACCATGGCAAACGAAGAAAATTATGATCTCGATACACATCCCGATATTTATTGAACATGTGACCATTTCTTTCTGATTCCTTGCGGTGGGGTGAGATTGAGTCCACTTGGTACATCGGCCACTAACTGGCCTATTGTGCTAGCCCCGGATGAGAAATGATGATGAGTGTGGAATAATAGTCGGTGGGATGAGAATCGGCAGGGGAAACCGAAGTATTCTGGGAAAACCTACACTAGTGCCACCTTGTCCACCTCCCACCATTAATCCCACAATACCTGACCTGAGATCGAACCCAGGCCGCCCCGGTGGGAGGCCGGCAACTAACCGCCTGGCACGGCCTCGGCTACAAAATTACTCCATTACTTACTGAAATTTAGATGGAATTAATAATCTTAGGGAGACTAAAATACGTAACGACCAGCTAAGTCGTTAGTACGTGTATCTCAGTGTTCATGTTGTGAAGCTGATACTTCTGCAAATAGCCGAAGAATTGTAAATCATCATGTAATGAACAAATTGCAGTACACTCGTCCGAGCAGGAAGTCAAACACTGCGTTCCAAGACCCACAAAAACGTATTCAGTTTAATTGGAATAAGGAAGAATTGTAGCAGGAGTGGATGGAATCTTCTATTATCGATATCTGTAATAAGGCACAACATCAAAGAATAACTTTAAAACAGGATTCGAACATGGAGCTGAAAGATCCACGTCTAGATTAAAACGTAAAGCCACTTAGTTTTCCATCACGCCTTGTGGCACTATAAAGAGCGAGTTAATTTTGGCGCGTTGGCCATAGCAACCATCAATCAACAAGAAGTTAGGTGCCTCTATCGTGTAATTCTTATTACCTGTCATACTGACAACATGTGCCAAGGAACTCCAGCGAATGACGTCTGTACGACATAAAAGATACCTGTTTGCCACACAAGAAATTCATTCAGAGCACTGACACTAAAACAGCCTTTACTTTCAGGAGACATGGCATAGATCTGGGGACCAGATTCGAAATGCTCTCATGGGACAAAATCAGAGGTAGAATACCATTCAGTGTTGGTAACTGAACATCAGAACTGCCAACTAATATACTTCTGAGAATCTTGAATCGATGAAAGAGTCTTAGGAAGGCAGCAAGTAATTGAAATGTGAATGTTATTTGGTTCTTTGTCGACTATAAAGATGTTTGCAAAGGCAAAACGAAAACTAAAGCCAATATCATTGTAATTTCTAAATATAACCACACAGAATGACCTGTATTTTTGTTCGTAATCGCCCTTATTTCAAATGCATTCGGTTCAACTGCCCGCAATTTCATAAAATTTCTGGTTTGCCCCTAAACAATTCCCTCGCCGCTCCCTTCCTTCAAGGAAATTTTAGATACTATTCAACAGTACCCATATTCGGTTGCAACTTACAGGCTAACTGATGTGACACTCGACCTCGTCGCACGTTATAGTCAGTGGTCGTCCAGAACGTGGATAACTGTCATCATCATCATCTTCACTCGACCGTCTTCTTTTGAATATTCCCACCCCATTCGTAAAATTTCCTCTCCCTCGTTCACTTCGTCATATTCACACCACATCCTCATTCCTGCGCATATTTCTCAGGATTCAAAACTGTGGACACACCATTATCCTTCTCCAGTGTAAATCCTGTTTTACTTACTTACTTACTTACTTACTTACTTACGGAGCTGAGACCTTCTGGAGGAGCCGCCAATTCTGCAGATACTCAAGAATTTCCCAGCATTTTATGGAACCCGAAGGTTCATTACCGTCTTCACAAGAGCCTTCCACTGGTCCCTATCCTGAGCCAGATCTCTCCAATCCATACCATCCCATCCTATCTCGCTAAGATCCATTTTAATATTGTCTACCCACCTACGCCTTGGTCTTCCCTGTGGTCTCTTTCCCACCAATATTCTATACGCATTCCTCCTCTCCCCCCATTCGTGCTACATGACCTTCCCACCTCATCCTCCTTGACTTGATAATTCTAATTATACTTGGAGAAGAATACAAGTTATGAAGCTCCTCATTGTGCAGTTTTCTCCAACCTCCTGTCACTTCATCTCTCTTTGGTCCAAATATTCTCCTCAACACCGTGGGTTCCTGTCACCACGGCATGGCGCGTCCTCATGTTGCGGATGGAGGAGACGCCCTCCAGTTTTGGAGGGAAGCTGCGAATATACTGAATATGCAGTCGCGGACAGCTGACAAGGGGTGACCCTCCAGCTTGGGGATTTAGCGTGGGGTTACAACTCCTCACCGTAAAAAATCGTTATGTTACGAAAATGAACACAAAGTTTTCTGAGTGCGCCGATTTTTATTTGTCGCCTTATTTTTGCGTTGCTTGGATGTATGCTGAAGTTAAAATGGCTGACCCTTATGCTTCGCATTCCAGGGTGAAAGTCACTGTCTAAAACCCGACTATTCAAATTGTTTTGTGGTCTTCCTCGGAACATACACGTTAATACGGAGAGGGTGCCTTAAAGTAAACCACGACCGCTTCCTTGCAAATCATCGTTGGATTTACTTCACAAATCACCTTACTATTGAACATTACATAATTTATGTGTGCAATTCCCAACAAAGTGTCCGTAAATATACAAAGTAGCAAACAATTCTTGTTTGCTCCACACAGACCTATACTTCGTGTGTATTTATTCGTAGACTTTGAAGACGCTGTTAATGATTTAATAGCGACGGAAATCCTGAGTTTGGTAGTCCCTTCTGGTTACTGATTATACATTTTGCATCTGTGTAACAACTTGCTATGACCAACACTCGGCATGACACGGAACAACAGTGAAACGTTGTTTGCGATTGTTAAGAGACCAACACTCGGCATGACACGGAACACGCTAAGAGAACGGTGGAACACCGCTCTGCTCTGAATCTCATCCACGGACGAGCTCCGCAGCAGTGAACTGTTTCACAACGTACAATGTACACAGATGGCAGTCTACAGACTATAACCAGCACATGAAGATGTGTTCATTATAATATAACAATTAACGCATTTAAATTCGAAGAGAAGTCATAATCGCGCCAATGCATATCTGCAGTTGCACAATGCAATTAAAATTACATAAGGAGGAACATGAAATAATGCAAGTCCTTACAACTCTCTCGTCGCCACAAAAACAGGTAACGCTGTTCCCGTGTTTAACTAATTCAGCAAAATGCCATGAAGGCGTATGGGGTGTTTTGTCACAAAAGTTTGCGACACAAAATTTCTCATTATATTTTACCCTACCATCAGATTATTGTGGCGTCACCCTTGTGACAAATTTATTATTAGGAAACCGGGGGTGAGGCACCAAAATTTATTATTCTTATTCCAACGCTGCCACCATCAAAATTTAGAATATTCCATCTAATTGCCACCAGTTAAACATCTGTGGATAGCTTCTACTCCGCCTAATGAATTCATTATTACTAACACCCCAAATAACCAAAATAAACACTCAACATGTGATAACAAGAACAAATACAATAAAAGCAACAAGTATATACTGTACAGTCATAAATTTAACCAGTATTTTAATTCATTCATTACAAGTACCTCGTAAAATCAGTTAACCAAGCTCCTTTAAACCTTACTACCCCTAGTCTACTAAACCTGCATGGCATAAACCAGATTTCTGTACCCTGCAGTCGGTAAACCAAAATTATCATGTAATAACAGCGAACTAAATTCACACTCTGACCATCATTCGCTAATCAAAATTTATATCTTAACAATAATCCGAAATTCGCGCCATAACTATCGATTAGTGACCCAAATTTCATCCCTTAAACCAACAAATCGTAGTGTGACGTATTTGCGCTCTCTATAGTAACGCTCAATCAACGAGTCAAAGGAGGTATTTTCAACAAATAACTAGTTGTGTCCTAAACGTACTTACTAAACCAAATTCTTGCATCTTAGTCATCACCCAATAAATAAAAATTACTCTTTTAAACTCCAACGTTTATACGCTAAAATAATTTAACCAATTTTATCCTAAAATTCCATTAACCAACCAAAATAACTGAACCAGAATTAGATATTGACAACCATCATTAATCCGAACAGAGGCAAGTAAGTACTCACGCTTAAAACAGTCGCTGACAATGAATGCATCTGACGACATACTGTCTCCTTCCTGCCACACAAATGATCTGAGAGACTCCCAAAATCATAGTGCTAGCGGCTACTCCCGTCCGAGCCCCTCAAAATTCAATATCATAAAAACTCCGTGCATTCAAAGTCCTAAAATCGGCAGATTCCTCCTGGCCGACAACCTGACAAGCGAGACTTGCCTCTGTCTCGTTCACGCGATTTGTCAGCATTTCCTATAAACTATACAACTGAAGCCGGATGCCTGAGGAATGTGCTACGTCTCAAGGTGATCTCAACCCTGGTTTCCGGCTGGCCAACCTGTGGTTCACCTAACGTATTTCAATTTACAAAAGTTATAAATATTTTCTAATAAATTAAACACAAAATCGACCCATTAATAACCTGGGAACAACAGGGGGAAAGAGCCCCGGGTACCCACTGGATACGAGGCCGGGTGAGACCGAGAGCCGGTCTGAACGTTGTGGAGAGGAGAAAATTCTTGACCCTACCGGGACATGAACTCCGACCCCTCGGTCGTCCAGCCCGTAGGCAGTCGCTATACCGACTGCGCTATCCCAGCTCACAGTCGCTATATAATGAATATTAACTGTAGTCGACTAGCCTAGCAAAGCATTTGCGGGTAAAAGTAGTAATGTTTGACACAAATTATTTGATCCTCAAACGTAAATATCTCCACAATTCCAGATGTAAAACAGCAGGCATAAAGAGGCATAACGTTCCTGCTGAGGTAAAATGAAACTTAAATACAAAGATCGGATAAAAAGTAGTGGCAACGCCTCTATAGTTCTGAAATGACTTTATTACCTGAGGTAAACACACTTACATTCCTTCAATATAAGCGCCCCCCATGTGTACTACCTTCTGACAAATTTGTGGAAGGCGTCGTGCACCATCAGTGCGTTCACTTCTGTTGATGTCCAGCAGTGACCGCCCTACAGCACGAATAATATCCTCTCTTGTGTTGTAACGTGTCCCTCGCAGTGGTTCTTTCATTTTGGCAAAGAGGTCATAATCGCACGGACTCATAACGGGTGAGTATGGCGGATGTTACGGTATCTCTCATCGGCAACGGCGAAGGAGATCCTTGACAGCGTCAGCAGTATGAGCCCTTGCATTGTCATGAAGGATGATGGGGTTCGTTGCCAACAAGTGTCGTCGCTTTCTTCTGAGTGCTGGACGAAGATGATTACGCAGGAAACTGCAGTAGTAGGAAGCGTTTACTGTCTGTCGTTGAGGTACAGTGTGGTGCAGTATCACCTTGTCAATGTCATATGCCACAGTGAACATCACCTTCACATTACTCTGTGTAGGGCGTACTTTGTTTGGACAAGGAGAGCCAGGATGCTTCCATTCATTTGATTGTCGCTTCAAGTGCGATTAATATGAGCGAGCCCAAGTTTCGTCCAGAGTGACGAACCTTCCAAGGAAGTCGTCACCTTTCCCTGGTACCGGTCCAACAAGTCTCATGCAATTGCATAACGTTGCCATTGTTGCACCTCGGACATTGTATGGGGTACCCAACGCGCTGCAATTTTGCGGTATCCAAGAATATCGTGCAGAATGTGGAGCACGGTTTTGTGACATACGCCTACCTCAGCAGCTAACTCCCGCCCAGCCCATCGACGATCGACATCCATCAAAGAAGCAAGAAGCTGAATTGTGTGGCTGTCAACATGGGGTCATCCTGAATGGCATCCCTCCCTTCACGGAGCAATTTCACCCATCGTGCCACTGTGGGATATGGCAAAGCAGCATCATCACATGCTTTTCGCAGTCCCTGATAACATTTCTGTGCATTACGAACTCGTGAAATTTCATTTTTTATCCAGGAGCGTTGTTCTTGTTTAGTAAACATGTTGTTAGGGCGCTTGAACTGGGCTCCTGCAGCTTCAAGACGATGCACAATGCAACTCAACGAAACACAACCGAGCCACTCATTGCACTACTTGAGCTGAACTTCTGCTATCAGCTACAGACGGCGCCAGTGCCACCTGACGCATATTTTTCATGTTACAGCAGTGTTGCCACTACATTCTATCCAACCCTTGTACGTACTTTCATATTCGGTAGCTTCCTTGTCATTTTTCCTGGAGCAATCTGGGTCTTTGCATGTAGCGGGACTATAAGGCTTCTACATGTGATGTATAGCTGTGTTCTGTGTTTTAGATCTCATACAAAGACCTCGGAAGTGACAAATTCTTTGTAATGACCTCGGTGACGTTTGAAGAACCTGAGAATTTGTGAGTGAAAATTGGACAACGATGTTCAGAGGAATGGAGGCGGAAGGAACTGAATTAGATTCCTGTTAAATAACGGACTCCGTTATTAGCAGCGCTGAAAATTTTGATTCTGCCAGCAGAGTTTCAATGTTGAAGTGAAATAAAATATGCCGAGCAGCATGAGTTAATTCATGTTGCCCGTGTTATCAGATGTCATGAAATTCTTCGTGATCTCCGTCTCTCGAGACTAACGCATGAACAGTGCCTTCAGATAATATTGTGAAATGACGCCCGAAAGCCGGAATAGTGAAGTCAGAATAGACGTCCATTGATAGACAACGACTTGGTAAACACATTCCCACGGCAACGAATATGCAAGCAACAATCGAGCAACTTCCACTGCTATGCAACCGTGCTGTAAACACGCCTTCCCAACAATAGAGAAACTGTGTTTTCTCCGTTGTCCCTGCAAAATGGTTATAATAGTCCAATAGAGAAGTCAGTCTAGTCGAGTCTGGTTTCGAGACGCCAGCCTGCGAGGATATGAGCTTTGGAGCAGAGGAATGAGAATTGGGTCAAGTCTTCGGAATTGGCAGGTGCAGGATAATGGGAAGAAAGGAATTAGGCTGTGAAAAGACTTTATGTGTGATTTGAAGTTAACAGTGAGATTATTATAAATCCGTTGCCAGGATACTACTAGTGAAGACTGAGAATTCTAGTGAGTGTGTAACGGTGAACTCTAAGAGTGTATAGATCAGCGATAGCGCGGTATTGCCTGTAATCACAGTTGTCAATAAATCCAATCATCCAATTCAAAATCCGTCACGCGCAAAACCCTTACACGTGACAATATTCATCCTGTATGATTAATAAACAGAAAGTTCAAGATCGTACCTATAGGAATAAACGTCCATGAGATTCGAGGCTAAATGTCACATGTTCACAGAATATCGCCATTAAATATCTAAGAAAGGAAAAAGCTGAGAACCGGTGTGTTGTGTACAGAGACTGAATGCGTTGAAGAATGTACAGACACCACACTGAGTGTTTCTGAATACCACCAACTTATTGTGGCAATTCTTGAGGATTTGAACTCCAGAAATGAAAGAGATCTGTTCTCACTGGTGATGATGAAAGGATGTCCTTCCGTACAACACAAGCTACAGCATGCTAGCAACACCCCAGGGAGGCAGAAGGCCTTGCAGCCGGTTGTCTGGTATCGGAAAACAAATAACGGCCTACAAACATAGTTACATTATGCATTCTAAAAGAAAGCCAAAAAAATAGTTATTTTCAAAAGGGCGGGGTTCGGAGATGAGAGATAATACATACATAGAAAATTATTTTAGCCTGGATGCTGAAGAATGGCTGAATCAGATTAGCAACAGAGAAAAGAGTAAAAACAGTTACAACACACAAGAATGAGCCCTGGGTCAATACTGAAATCAAAATTGTGCTTTTAAAATGAGAATGCGCGATCTTCTGCAAACTGGCTATTCTAAATTAAATTATAGACCAAGTCTCGCATTTCAAATGTATTGGATTACAATTATGATGCAAGCAAACAATACATTGCTATAAGAAAACCAGTGGGATGATAAACACAATATTAAAACGGTAAGTATGGGAAGGCAAAAATCTTAATAATTCAAAGGCATAAAGGCAGTGCATGTGGAACTGAAAGCTGGGTTAAGAAGACTAAAGTATCGGAAATTATATCTTGAAAGCTATCATGCATACATGCATACAAACACGATTGCGCGCGTGGTTGCGTGCTAGGAACAAAATGTCTATTTAATACACATAAAGATTCGTAATAAACATATAAAAATAGGTACTCACAATACAAATTAGTTAATATAACAGCGTAATGGAAAATAAACTGATTGCCTAACCTTCCTCAAGGTTTATATATATATATATATATATATATATATACGCTTATTGACTTTTGTGAACGAAATGGATTGATTGTTACCAACACTTGGTTCAAGAAGCCAAAGAGAAGAATTTACACATGGAAGGCACCTGGGGATTG
>NW_019742552.1:311042-414402 GCF_002891405.2 Cryptotermes secundus | reverse complement strand
GATTGCCATGGCAAAAGCTGCATTTAGCAAGAAGAAGAATCTTTTTACCAGCAAATTGGACTTAAATTTGAGGAAGAAACTAGTGAAATGCTACATTTGGAGCATAGCTCTGTATGGGGCTGAAACATGGACACTTAGGGCAGTAGATCAGAAACATCTGGAAAGTTTCGAAATGTGGTGTTGGAGAAGAATGGAGAAGATCAGTTGGACCGATTTTGTGAGAAATGAAGAAGTGTTAATTAGAGTCAGTGAGCAGAGGAATATCTTACATGAAATAATGTAGATAAAACTCTACTGATCGATTTGATCAGTTTGACCCGTTGTGCAGATATTACGCTGCATACGGTCATAAATTTTGTTAATGACGAAGTCAATTCCACGTGCCGAGACACAATTTCCTTATTATCGACAATTATTTTATGGCGTGTATCGGTAAAATACCGGTTCTCACGGTCTCTTAGCTTGCAGATTTCTTATATTTTTTCTTCTACCCTGAAGATGGAGGCGATACGTTCCTCCGAAACGTCGGTTAACACCACATATACACGGTGCCAAATCCCAGAAGACTGCTTTCTTCATAGTCACCGCCGTGAAAGCCTCAAATCTTACATAAACACACAGAATTTTGGGTTTTGGACTTTTTCCATCGTCCGGCATTCTAGAAAATAGAAAACACGACGTTTTGGAAACTGGATCTATTTCCGTCCTCAGGTGAGGACGTGTGTCATGTATTCCATTTTTTAGAATACCGGACGATGGAAAAGTCGAAAAACCAAGTAATTCTGCGGATTGTACATCGTATGTGTTTGTTTTATGAACTTAATTCATGGAAAGCAAAGAAATTGTTGCCGGTCACGGTAGCCGAGCGGTCTTAGGCATGTACTGTCTTCGCTCGCTTGGAAACCGGGATCGTGGGTTCGAATCCCACTCAGGGCATGGATGTCTAGTTTGTGTGTGTGCGTTTTTCTGTGTTTGTGTACAGGTAGAGGCCTTGCGACGAGCTGATCACCCGCCCAAGGAGTCCTACCGAATGTGTAAGATCTAGGAAAACCGAAGTGAACGGAGAAGTTCATGGAGGTAGGCCTAGGCCCACTGTGGCTGTAGTGCCAAGGGGGGGAAAAAAAAGAAAGAAAGAAAGAAATTGTTAGCATGGCACTAAAGCGTGACTGAGGGGTAGAAATGTCAGAGAATATTTTATAAGACATTTAAAATCTGCTTCAGTGATGTCAGAAACAACCTTGACCTATGAGAACGTTTTAGGAATATTTTATTAGTAAAACTGATGGAAGCCTTGAAGAAGGGGTATCAGCTGGCTATTATTATAACGACTTTATTTGAGAGTGGCGAGATTCTTGATAGGGGAATTTCGAGACATGAAAGCCAAGAAACAGTACAGAGCAATACTTGCTAGTTCGGCCTTATACAAACGCCATTTTGTTATTCTTGCCCTTATTCACCATCTCTGTATACCACTGACAGTCCAAAATAGTCCCAAGGTCATTAGAGTCAACTTCTCGATTATGGACCATTGAACATTTCTCTTTATTTACATTTCACCGAAAATTATTATCAGTTTAAACATCCCAAAAAGAAGAAGACAGATATGTAGAACCTACCTATATAAACGGCAAAAAACACGATTTCAGTCTTACACCTCAATTATGATTACATAAGTTTCCAAAACGTTCCTCGTTTTATAAAAAATGTAGGCGCGTGACGTAATCTTGTTCGCGAGTTTCGCCCATATGCATATTTGTTCGCTTAATAACTTTTGGAAAAATGGACGGAATTCTTAGTAAAGGCCATGACATTTCTGTACGTTTTGATCCCCAACAAAAAATGGATAATATAAATATTGCTTCCGCACGACCTTGAAGCGACAGCAGTGACATTAATTGCAGATTCCAGAGTTTCTATGCAATAGCAGACTATCGGAAAACAAGAACATTTTAAGGCTATTTTATTGTTGAATTAAACGCAACAAAACTGCGGCCGCGAGAAGTCTATATACAGCTTTGTTTTTGTGGTGATAACCAAGGAACCATTCTAACTAGACTTGTAAATATCTTATTTGAAATAGATCATAATACACGTGCATCATTTTTATGAATTCCCTTTATACCTCAACAACGCAAAAAACATTATGACGAAGTAATCCTCTGGGGTCACATCAGAGAAACCTACAGTAATGAGGATCTGTAGCAGTATAAACTGTGGAAAATATGGAAATCAAGGAGATTTCCCTGTAATCCACAGCGTTCAGACCGTCCTTGGGGTCCACCCAGCCTCCTATCCAACGGGTCAAAGGAGGCCGTTCCCTTGGGATAAAGAGGCCGGGGTGTGAAGCTGACTACTCTTCTCGATGTACTGCCAAGTTTAAGAATACGTGAAGTCATGCCTCAATGCACCATACGTCTTCAATATCTATCGCTTAATTAACCACAGGAACAACTCTAATTTTACTTATAATTCTTAATTTATATTTATTGTTAGTCTCGCAACATAATATTAAAGCATGAAGGTACGTGGGCTTTCTATAATCTCCTTAGTACTTCATCCTCAGAACGAAGCTATTTTAAATCAGTGCTGGCTTAGTACAAGCAAGGCCCTATGCATTCTGATGCCATACCCATGCTTATGTGACCACGATGTTCCTACCTTGAAGTAAAGGTGGCACGAGCTATTTCACCGGTGCAAAGTCGGTTCACAAATGGCGACCGCAGTCGGCAGAACAGAGACGTTACCACGGCAAACCGAGGCAAGTGACAGCAGGTAGAGATATCACTGTTTCCACAACAGGTGATAACGTCGAATTGATAAGGGTATTCAGAGCTGTGAAGAGTTTCGAAACTAACTTCGCTGTAAAATGATTGAGAAAAGTGATTCATAAAATCCGAGTACATATTTCTGAGGCAGAATGGTGTATTGCGAAGTTGGCAGCTGTATGGATGAAACCTTTCAAGTAATTGGTAATGAAACTGTCTTGTCCTATCGCGCAGAAACCAACCGGTCGAGGCGTCCAGTGCGGGGTTAACCTCTTTTTTTCCAAGACGGTTCGGGCTAGAAGTCGGAAGCCAATCTCAGTTCGGACATGTAAGGCCTGAACAAAAACTTCTCTCGTCAGTGCTGCACCATATTTCAATCGCAACGAAACTAAGAGAGACGTATATTCCTTCACGGTGCTCGTATTACAAGAGAGCAGACACATCTGACATTGTGTGTTTATGAGTTCCTTGCACAAAAGTGAACAAGATGAATGTTGATATGTATCTTACTTGTTTAATACAAGCATGGAATTTTTGTTACATGTCTCGACCTATGATTTAGGTCATCACGGATATGGATCCATATTGGGACAATTAATTTTCATAACTTGGGTTATAGATCACAGGAGGTGCCTGATGATCACGTAAGTCACAGGTCGAAACATGTAGCAAGAAATCCATGCTTATATTAAATAAGTAAGATAAATATCAACACCTGTTCTTGTATTCAACCGAATATATTTCGCTTTATTGTTGTGCTGACGGTCATAACCGTAAGATGTCACCACAGTATTTTGCGGTGACACAATGTTGTTATGTTCTGTTTGCTCTAGAAAACGTTCTGAATAGATGTTATGTAAAGCCACACGTCGAGAAGGCTTCCATGTTGTATTTCTGAATATATTGAAACGAAAGTACTAAGACTGAATGATTTACAATAGCACCATGTTTACCGAGTTCCACGATAATCGGCGTTTTAGCGTTCACAATATTTAAATTTAAAACTGGGAAAGAAAAGGGGCAGACGCAAACGTCTTGCTAATGATTTGCAAAGTGCGTGTGTCTGCCCGACAGCCTTTCAAGGAGGAATAATAGAATCGAACCCGTCGTTTGTTGAGTAGTGAACATTCTTCTTCCGTTGATGACACACCAATTCATGTTACATAAGCGAAATTTGGTTCGGTGAGTGACTATAAATATATCCATAAAATTTGTACGAGGTTTATTATTAATGTTGGTAAGTGCCTCTGTGTTGTCACGTGAAGTCTGACGTTCCTTTCGATGTCATGACGTAAATAGACTGCAGGACAGCGATACAGACAAATGGGCATTATTAGTTCTGACTACAAGTTATTGTTTATTCACTCGGTCGATATCGAGAGTCGGATGATTAACCTCGTGCAATCACGAGCAGAACGTCAGCTGGACAGAAGGCTGACACGGTGACAAAGAATCTAAACTGCTATGCTTCACACGGAACGTGCCCGTCGAGTAGAAAGAGCTTCAGCTTCATAGTCAGGATGTCTCGGCTTCAAATCTAGGCACGGGGACCAGCTACCCTAACAGGAGATTTTCGTGCTTTTCCTCACTATGCTACGAGCGCTTTCACGGCCTTTCCAATTCGCTAATCACCCTGCCATTTCACTCTCTATACTCTCAGCTAATGTGAACGGCATTGCGTTGAATAAAATACTGTCACGAGTAAGGGTAACTTATAAGACGGGGTTTGGATTGGATGATTGGATTTATTGGATTTTAATGGGGAGTGAAGGGCGGCCGACGCGTAGGGCTGACAACCTTACCGCTATCTGTGAGCCGATTATCTAGAAAATGTGGAAGCCTCAACATCCCAAACCCTATGGGCCTTCACGGCCTGTTACAGGGATAGCTTTACCATTTTACTGGGACTCAAATCCCGACCCCTCCCTCGACCAGCCCGTAGCCAGTCGCTATACCGACTACGCTATCCCGACTCACTGACATAGTAATTCATATTTTCAGATGGTAGGACCCACTGAGTGAAACTTTCATTTGGTCTCCACCTAGCAGAGGGGACCTACAGATTAACGCGGGATTCGAACCACATTTGGTGCTAGTAGTCTCAGCATACACAATTCCTTGAATCTGATAGGCGCATTTGGAAATGTCTATACCAGGTCAAGTTGGTCTTGCAGAACATGCTTTGCTCTAAAGGTGATCCCATTGCTTGAAACATAGTTTTCCAAAAACTCGTGAACGACGGTATGCAGGAGATAAAATGTTATTGTATTTCTACGGAAATTATATGCTCAAAGACATTTAAACAACTTGAAATCAAAACTGAATTGTAACACGTGATATCAACTGAATAACAAACCCACACAAATTTTGTACCACTCACTTAAAAAGGCAGCACAGTAAAGCCAGTGTCTAAACATTTCAAATACGAACTTACTTACTTACTTACTTACGCATGCAGCTGAGCCCTTCTTGAGAAGCCAATTCTGCAGCTACTCAAGAATTTCCCAGCATTTTATGGAACCCGAAGGTTCATTACCGTGTTCACAAGAGCCCTCCACTGGTTTCTATCCTGAGCCAGATCAATCCAATCCATACCATCCCATCTTACCTCTCTAAGATTCATTTCAATATTATACACCCACCTACGCCTTGGTCTTCCCAGTGGTCTCTTTCCTTCTGGCTTTCCAACCAATACTCTATACGCATTCGTCTCCCCCATTCGTGCTACATGCCCTTTCAAATACGAACACTTCACGAAAACTTTGTCTTGCAGGCGATTCCAGAGCCTTATCGCCTAGACCACCAGGTCGCTCTGGTTCCTTTGCTGCATACTTTCCGTACAGCCTTACCGAGGCCCTCCGCATGACTGACCTGCATATGGTGAAGCATCTGTGCTGTTGGATTTGATGTTTTCACAGCTGTGGTTATGCAGCGTTCTCTCTTCTGGGATATAACGCAGCTGTAGTCCGCTGAAATCCATCCGACGTTTCGGAGAAACATTTCGTTTCCAACTTCAAGAGTGAGCCGTGTAAAGCTCTGCTTGCTAACTGCTTCATGCCGGTTTCTTGCTTGGTTTACTCCTCAACTGTGAAGATGGAGGCAACATGTTCCTCCGAAACGTTGGTTGACTTTCAACGGACTACACGATGTTATACCTCAGAAGACACATTTCTTCATCTGTGTTGTCATTCACATGACAACACGTAACAAGAAGTTCTGGGAAGAATTAATCGCCAACTTTCCTTTGATACATGGTCCGCAGAGAAAACGACGAGTCTAGCAATTCTGCTATTGTTTCGCGTGTATTCGTTGCAGCGGTAACGTTTTCACCGGACCGTTGCGTAACAGCGATAACGGGATACACATACAGACACACAGACTGATGGGAGATGGGTTCAGGTGCCATGATGATACACACAGAGTTACATAAATATTGGTTCAGGCATTGAAAAGCTGATAGAGGAGACCTCACAGACACACAGACAGCATGGAAATCTCATAAGCCTACTTTAGTTTTTTTAAAACAAGGAAAGTGAGCTACAAATACGGATGCCTTTATCAAGTACAGATCACAGTTCACGCCCTGATCCCAGTGTGTAGATAGTGACGGGCTATAAGACCTTTAGACCCCAAAGACACTGGCGTCAGTAATTTTCGAATGTGGAAAATTAAATTACAGGTGACGTCAGCAAACTTACACAGTGTTTTTGGATGATGGGTGGGCGGTAGGATCGATAGGGCAGTTACATAACCTCCTTGCCTGGAGCTTCTTGAACTAGGGAGACTAGTGTTTATTTTGGCAGGATCTGAATTAAGGGAACCCTAGGCTCGTAATACCCCATCTGTGAGCTCCTCCACGGATTCCAAGGGGGGAGGGGAAGGAGGAGGGGAAAGGGAAGGCAGTTTAGATCAAAGTAAATTCTGTAAAAAGAACTACATGGAATTTTGTTTGAAATTAAAACCTATTGCTAACTGCCAACAAAATTAAATTTGCTTTTTAAATTTACTTACTTCTTTAAATTATTATTATTATTATTATTATTATTACTATTATTATTATTCATAAATGACCTATGCAACTCTGTTAAATGCTGTAAACTTCTAATTGTTGCCGACGATCTCAAAATTTTCTGCGTCATTATCTCACCACGATTGCCTCTTACTTAATCTGACATTAATTCCTAGAGTCACTGGTGCACTGCTAACTACATGAGACTTAATACTGCTAAAACGTGTGTTGTGTCATACACCAGAAAAATAAATTTTCTGAGTTACGAGTATCAGCTTTGTCATGCTATCATTATACGTACCAGCAGTATTACGGACCTTTAATTCAAAGTTACATTTTCATACACATTCGCTTTTTCCCCTCATGTTCCATATACTTATACCGACGCCTTAGAGAAATTAAGTCTACAATATTTACGTATACGGAGACATCACCTTGATGCACTTTCTTTTTGTTCAGGTCTATCGTGGTCTTAAATCTTGCGCTTCGCTTTTTGAAAATGTTGGCCTTTGTGTTCCTCCCAGCAATCTTAGTGGCTTCTCACTGTTTGGAGTTTGTTCCTCTAACAAACACTGTCCTCCTGCTCGGTGCGCCTGTGCTGCCAACGCGGTGGGTAAAGATCTCGACATATTTGCAATTGGAACAATTTCTGTCAATCACATTGAACCTAGAAATTGTTAATAATATTTGTTAATACTCTTAGTATTACGTATGTGTATGTGTACTGTAAGGTGCATATCCAAACCATCACTTCCTAGGCAACGATCCACGTTCCCGCTACAAATCCACAATTGGAATGCACCCATTGCTAGGCAACGGAAGCAACGCAATATCGTAATTCTGACAAGGAGTCTCCATGTTTACAACAAATTGTTAGAAGCATTGCGTGACAAAGGAAAAACTTAACCGTGGGAAATGGTGTCTGGTATCCTGTCCGAACAACGCCTATATAAGGGAGCCGAAGGTATCAGAGATTCCGGGGCTCGACACCAAGACAGACAGAATGACGGACCGTCAGTCGCAATGTGACTTGGACTTGGACTTGGACAGAGATTCCAGGACTTCATATTACCGACTACGACTGACAAATGACGGACCCGATCTCTCGTCAGAGAGGGCGCCCCACATGGACAGGACAGTAACGTTCATATAAGAAGAAACATCTGGTCATGAGCCGCAGCTGGGGCTCGACACCAAGACAGGCAGACAGACTGACTGACCGTCAGTTGCAATATAACTTTGAAAGAGATTCCAGAGTTAGCAGACGAGTCTTGAGATAGTCGCCATTGAAGAGAGTCGAAGTCCAGCATTCTCGGAGACATAGTTGAACAGTAATTGCGATACTGAACGGGATAATTGTAATTGTGACTGCAAATGTGATTGTACAATAAATATTCGCCGAGACCCACGTGAAGTTATTTGTCGCGCTGCATAGGCAACACTCGACAATATATCGTTTTTCTCGCCACATAATGGCATAGCCATGGCAAATTTGTTTTATTTTGTTTTCCTCGCCTGTCAATGCTAAATTTTTTTAGCATTACTAATTTATTGCCCTTATATAGAGTGTCGTATTTCGTTCTTTAATTGTTTCTGTGTATTTCTATGTACTCGTGCCAACATTGTTATTGGCCTCTGTACTGTTGAGTTTGCACGTAAATAAACACGAATTGAACTGAATTGAATCATCGTCCTCGCAATTGTCATCATCATAATTATTCCTCAGAACAGGACCATTAATTCAAAGCCACATTTTCACACACATTCGTTTTCTCCCTCATATTCCATATATAAGAGTACTAATATTTCAGAGCAGCGTTTCTCAACCTGTAATCCGCGGACAACCTATGGTCCGCGATGATGGGACAGGTGGTCCGCAAGCAGACTTAAATTAAATTAAATTAAAAATTATCCAAACAAAATAAATTAAAATTAAATAAGCAAGTAAAACTTGTTGAAATAAAATTGATACTTAAAAAAACAAGATTTCTAATTTCCATGAACATTTCTATGACCAGGCAAGAATCCGGTATTTCCAGGGTATGAGGGCGTGACTGCATCATCACTAACTTCAGAGGAGGGACCACGCCGATAATTGGTAGCTGCAGAAAGACGGATAATAAAAGAGGGATGCAGTAAACAACATAATGATTTTATTGCTCTCGCTTTCCCTTGCTGTTTTGTTAGATTTGAAGTAAACATGTGGTATCCAATTTTTAACCAATTGGTTTGTTGTCTATTGTTATTTATTACTGAAAGTTTTCCTCCTTCAACGAACGCTCAGTATATCTTCATAAGTGCTAAGTGAGAGTTGGACAAACTGTGTCGTTAGTTAACTCCAGTCTTTATATATTTTTTGGAAACATTTTTAATAATGGAAAAGTGGCTTAGAACAGGGGCTTTGAAGAGAAAGCAAACGAAACAGGCTATGATAACCCTAATTGTAATACACGTGTTGTAACGGCGAGTGAATGTGATACTATTAACGTCGAAAAAGCAAGCAATTCAAAGAAAATGTACAGTTGGAAATGTGACAGTTCACATTTGGAATTCGGGTTTGCTTGGTGTGGTGATGAAAGTGAACAGAAACTTCAGTGTGTTTTGTGTTATGAAGTGTTGTCGAAGGAGTACATGAAACCCGCGAAACTCCCACGGCATTTAGAAACTAAACACTGTGATATGAAAAATATGCCAATTGAATTTTTTCAGCGACACTTAGGGACATTAAATTATGGGCAAAATATAGTTTCGGTCACGGGTTCGATTTATAGCAAGGCACTGGAAACATCCTACCTCTTAAGTTTGCGCACAGCCAAAACAGGGAAACCTCATTCTGTCTTCGCTCACTCGGAAGCCGGGATCGTGGGTTCGAATCCCACACAAGGCATGAATGTTTGGTATGAGTGTGTGTGATTATTCTGAATTTAGATAGAGGACTTGCGACGAGCTGATCACCCGTCCAAGGCGTCCTACCGTCTCATGAAACTGAAAGAGAATCAGAGGCCAGGGCCCAAGGGGGCTGTAGAGCCAGTGAAAAGAAAAAGAACAGCGCAGTTCTATCAGAAACCAGTAAGGAGATTGGTGTAGAAGGAAACGCAGACAAATGTTTCGCCATTAGAGTGCAACGGAGGTTACAAGATTAATAAGTCCCTTGAAAATATGGCAAAGTACAAAAACCT
This sequence comes from Cryptotermes secundus, assembly GCF_002891405.2. Classification (NCBI taxonomy): domain Eukaryota; kingdom Metazoa; phylum Arthropoda; class Insecta; order Blattodea; family Kalotermitidae; genus Cryptotermes; species Cryptotermes secundus. The sequence goes on along the minus strand of NW_019742552.1, from coordinate 404,449 downwards.
GGAAGGACAGACACAAGATTGTGCAAACTAAATGCCCCGAAAACTTCCTGCCACTCAATTAAGAATTTGTTCTTGCCGTTTCCTAACTGAAAAGGGAAACAAAACCACACGAAACTGTCATTTTACTCGTTATTTTAAAGGAGTGTTTAATTTGGTCTGTCGGTATACGTGGACGAGTATTAAGAGTGTTTGGGAATAGCACACTGAGGAGCATGTGTGGATCTAGAGTTTTCCTTTCTCTTTTTAAGCTTCTTCTGTTCTCTTGGGTCCAAATGTTCTCGACACTTTGTTTTCAAACCTTCATACTAACACAATGTGAGAAAGACCAACTTTCACAGCCACTCAAGACAACAGATAAATTATAGTTTTGTATATTTTATGTTCTCCTCGTGTGGAGGCGAGTTAGAATACATTCACCGCAGCCCTGTGAGTCGTAGAAGGCGATGAAAAGTGAACACGGTGTCTGGGGGTATAACTGGGCCACTGCGGGACATAAATACAGGGACCTGATCCTCCAGGTTGAGGGATGGATACAAGGCTGACGACCTTGCTCTGTAAAAAGTACTGTTGTGAAATCCAACGGAGTGACAATAGGATAGTCTAATTTAATAGATAAATTTGGCAGAATCTACTAAAGAAGGCCATGGCTCAAAAACGGCTGCTTTATTAATGATGATGATTTTCTTCTTTAGATATTTACATAGGAAACTGAATAGTAGCAGAATGGACCTATACCTTGAATTTAATCTGCACCTATTTTACGCAGATTTAAGTTCTGTCATTATCGCGCCATGACTTCTTCAACATTTTAAAATATTTTGCCTATACATACATTAGAACGCAGAATGTGTTTGGATTTATTTGAATTCTATTTTAGCCTATCCTTTTTGTTAGTTTCTAACAAAGTTTTTGTGTGCTTTGTCGTTTATCAGATTAACACATCAATTTTAAATAGGAAGTAGTCCTTGGGGTGGGGTGGGACTGAAGCCACTTAGTACCTCGGCCACTAATTGGCCTACTGTACCAGCCCAGATGATATATGATGAGTTTGGAATGAGAATTGGCAGGTGAGACCGAAGTACTCGGAGAAAACCTGCCCCCGTGCCACTTTGTCAACCATAAATCCCACATGACCTGACCTGGGCTCGAACCTGGGCCGGCGACTAACCGTCTGAACTACGACACGGCCCAAAGAGGAAGTAAATGTGTTTCTTTGAAGTTACTGCCCGTGATTACTGTTAGTGTATCTTGTTGACCGTACTTTCTTGGTATTTCAGACTTTCTTCGACGAAGTTATTTGCATTAAGCGACTACAGCGATATTCTTAAAATTATGAGGACAGTAAGCTAAATACATATTACTTTATAAATGCTGTCGGTGCACAAATGTCATTGAACGCCAAAAGGTTGCTTTTAGCAAAGCACAACGCGGGAAAGAGTGCCAGGTAAGTACAATGTCCCCGCTGCGTCTTCACCCGCACAAAATGCATGGCTAGATACTGCGTAGTTGTACAGACACTTCCAGAGGAGAAAACGTCTTTTCGATGTTAGACTGCTTGACCGTGTCTCACGGTGTTGTCGCTTGCAGATTTACTTATACTTCTTCAACCCTGAAGATGGGGGCGATACGTTCCTCCGAAACGTCGGTTAACACCACATATACACGGTGCCAAATCCCAGAAGACTGCTTTCTTCAAGATTCACAACCTGTTTTCCGCGAGGCACTCCTAGAATTTCAGCGGATGAATGTCAGCAATGGAAAAGTTCAATCAATTTTCGGTTAAGTTTCGTCTAAGAAACTGATTCTGTGTTCATGGTTAGCCTTCCTTGAGAAGAATATGAACAGAAATCAATTTTACCTCTTTAATTTTGAGTGATATTTCGACAAGAGCAAAATGTTTAAGCGATTGGCATTTTACATCCTTGCCCCATGATAACGTAAAAAGTAAAGTAAAGTTATCCCTGTAACAGACATTGAGGGTCCCACATTATCTACACAATCGGCTCAGAGATGGCAGTAAGGTTGTCAGCCTTACGCGCCGGCCGCGCTTTACTCCCCAGGAAAATTATTTCATTAATTCCTGGTACTCATTTCTGTTAGGAGGCTGAGTCGACCCCAGGGCCATAATGCGGCTGGAAGGATTAGGTCAATTGAAAAAAATCCAATAACCTCATCGGGACTTGAACCCGCGACCTTCCGGCTTGTAGCATATCCCCTCAACCAACTACGCTACCCCGTACCCACCCTTGGCCTATGATATTAACTAAAACGTTTAATGAACGGCTAAAATTCTATTACTATGGTCTGTTTTCATTACAAATGTATTAGGTGCATTTAAATTATTCGATGGTTCGAGGGCTGGATCATAGCGTCCGTTACCAGGTTTAAAAGAAGAAAAGATTGTACACAGTTGGGGCCGTTAGACAGACCTAGACTCGATCACTGGGCCTAATTAAACAATAACTTCTGCGAAGAAGTAGCATAGCATAGCACAGCACAGCACACAGTACAATAGAAAATTCCTGCTGGTTTCGTCAGCACAGTTATTCTTGGTTTCCGGCCCCGTCGGAATCCATGACCAAATTTTTGTTCGTTCCAAGATTATTTACGTGTTTGAAAACGGCGCCTCGACTTCGGCGACGGGAGAGATGGTCTTTTTGAGTAGGCGTCACATTTCTTGCACCATCACTCAGCGCGAATGTGCCCGCATTCACACAGGGTCCAGGTAAGGGCACTTATAATTTATGGACACCATATGCATTTTGTCACTAAATAAAATGTGTAAATAATATTTACCTTTATCAACGCCAAGTTTGTGCAGCAGGTTATGCCTTAACTTATCTGTCCAGTCTGAGACATCAGATCGTAGATTTGAGCGCCGTCAGACACACATACAGACAGCGAGGTAATCCTATTGGCGTACTTTTATTTTCTCCAACATAGGAAAAGTAGGCTAATATGTCTAGTCTGGGTAGCAGCTTGAAACAAGCTGCAGTGGGTTCCGTCCAAACCGTTACCAATTCAGTCAGTTTCCATATCCCCATCTAATTCGGTGCTGTATGACTTCTGCAGCTGAAACAACTCCGTTAAACAAACTAGGAACCAGTCCTGCGAAGAAGATATTTCCCGAGTGCGAAATTTCTTTTTAATGACGGCCATGACCATATGGCCGGCCAGAGAAAGATTCGGCACGCCCGATTGTCAATGCTATCTTTAATGCTGAACTGAAGATATAAATTAGCGAAGCCTCGCAGATTCATTTTCGGAATAAATCAGACCTATGGTGTTCACTTCGGTTTCCCCACCAAAATGTTACAACTTTAAGCGTGTCCTAGCAACAAAAGTTTTTCCGCGTTTTGCCTTCTTTTATAGCTTCATCCTCAATTGTTCCTCCGCACGTTTTTCTTGATCATATTTTTTTTTATATTCTCCTTTGAGATTCGACTGCAGTGCATCCCCTTTGATTGATCCTTTCCCCTTTCTTGGAATATGTCCAATCCATTTCAATTTAATTTTTCTCGCTACATATTTTTCTACCGTTTCCTCCAAAACACTTGAATCGAGATCATTTTAAGAACTTAAGTCTCGAACTATCTTAAAAACGGCGGTTTACAACAAAGAATTCAACTTTACTTCCATAGTTATAAAACGATAATATCCATATTATTATTACAGATTCTTAATTTTGCTAGTTCAAACAGACAGGCTGCTATCCGCAATGCATGTAACTGGACAAATACTTCATTTGCCTTCTTTATATAGGCATTAATACCTTCAAAGCTCCTCAATCTTTTGCAGGTATATTGCCAAAATATGCTAATTCTCTCACATTCTGCAGATTAGCTTCATCCTTAAAATGTTCACCTTTATTGCCATTCAATTGCATCTCCTTACTTACTTACTTACTTACTTACTCATGGAGCTGAGCCCTTCTGGAGGAGCCGCCAATTTTGCAGCTACTCAAGAATTTCCCAGCATTTTATGGGACCCGAAGGTTCATTGCCGTGTTCACAAGAGCCCTCCATTGGTCCCTATCCTGAGCCAGATCTATCCAATCCATACCATCCCATCCTATCTCTCTACGATCCATTTCAATATTGTCCACCCACCTATGCCTTGGTCTTTCCTTGGCTTTCCAACCAATATCCTATACGTACTCCTAGTCTCCCTGATTCGTGCTATATGCCCTGCCCACCTCATCGTCCTTGACTTTATCGTTCTAATTATATTTGGAGAAGAGTACAAGTTATGAAGCTCCTCACTGTGCAGTTTTCGCCAACCTTCTGTCACTTCATCCCTCGTCGGTCCAAATATTCTCCTCAACACCCTCTTCTCAAACACCTTCAGTTTTATGTTCCTCCCTTAATATCAGAGACCAAGTTTCACACCCATACAGAACCACAGGCAAAATTATAATTTTGTATATTCTAATTCTTATGTTTTTGGACAGCAGACGAGAAGACAAAAGGTTCTGGACTGAATGGTAGCAAGCATTACCCGAGTTCAATCTCCTCTCAATCGCATCTCGTCATCTGTAAATATTCACAATTGTAAGCTTCCTGTATTATATGTAATTAGTTTTGGGAAAAACACTCTACGAGATGGATGACCTCACTAAGTACCCGCGAAAAAAGTGCATGAAACGACACTTCAAAGAAACTAAAATAAATTGTCTGGCACGTCCACAGAGGCAGGTTAGCTGGAGTTTTCGTAGTCTTAGTCAGTTCCTTCGGGCGATATTCGCACTGTCACTGTACTGTACACTTACTGCCACTCCCACCAGTCTTCAATAAAAGCTACACCGACTCATCAGCTAGCAGAGCATCAAAAGAGAACCAAGATGTCGACAGTATAACCTATTTGCGGGCAGACGTATTTTGTACGATTATCTGGGAGCCGTTGCCTGTAATTTAACTCAGTGGTTAGTTAGAATTTTTCACGAGTTATGGGTCGAGACGCCATTTATTGCAGATACAAACCTATTATTACATAGGCCTATACACACTGCAGTGAAGGTAATAGAATTACACACAATATCACTCTACAACATTCGGTCAGAAATTATGTTCTTGAATTTTCGTAAATATTCGCTATATCGAGAAGTTTAAATCATCATAAGATTTGGATTTTATTGTAGATGTAATAACTTGTACGGTCATACCCCTCTCTTATCGGTGTTCCGCTAATCGAAGATTCGATCTGTCGCACTACCACAACATGTCCAGGAACCCAAACGATTGCGGTTCCTCAATCAATCGAAGTTTGCTAATGTGCGCGCGCATTGGCGATCTTCACAGGCTTAGCAACGTCAGCCAGCCACTGTGGTAGTGTAGCAGTGCAATCGTACCAAGGTTTACTGTTCAACACACTTTGCAACTTTCTGGACACAATTAGCGAAATTATGAGCTTTATAAAGAAAAACACAGCAAACGCTAAAATTCGGTTCGTTAACCGACGATTCGTTAATCGTCGACAATTCATGGAACCAATTAATATCGATTAATGGGGAACGACTATATAATGAACAGGAGTTTAGAAAATGTGAAAGTCCGATGAGCTGTTTAAGAGAAACCTCATTGAAACAGCAAAGTTTCTTAGCTGCTAACAGAGCGGTTTATATACGAAACCATCTGTAGTGGAACTTCTGTCACGTCGAACGTTTGTTTGAAATTCGCAAGATCTCAAACCGTCCAATGTACATTCTCCTTGCAACATAAGCCTCGATTTCCGAATATTAACTTAAGTTTAAGTCTGTTAATTAAGGTTTATAATGCACCACGCGAAACAAAGGAAAATTTGAAGAAAGCAGTCTTCTGGGATTTGGCACCGTGTATATGTGGTGTTAACCGACGTTTCGGAGGAACGTATCGCCTCCATCTTCAGGGTAGAAGAAAAAATATAAGAAATCTGCAAGCGAAGAGACCGTGACTGCTTTTGCCGGTTCTCACGGTCTCTTCGCTTGCAGATTTCTTATATTTTTTCTTCTACCCTGAAGATGGAGGCGATACGTTCCTCCGAAACGTCGGTTAACACCACATATACACGGTGCCAAATCCCAGAAGACTGCTTTCTTCATAGTCACCGCCGTGAAAGCCTCAAATCTTACAAAGGAAAATTTGACCTACAACTCTTAATACAAAACTCCATCGAAAACCCTAAAGTATTTTCGGAGATAATTATGCAGTGGATAGTATGTTCACTTTGCGTACTTTGTACAAAGGACATATAGAAAGGGAAGACTGCAATGAAACCGTAGAATCTTTTCCTTTTTACCACAAATGCAATGAGAAAATGTCGGCTCTCGGGCTCCGGTTCTACTGATGTACACTTCTACGCAAAGCCGGCATGCAAGAATAAAAGCACGTTACAGCGATTCAATCTGGGTCATATAATATCCACTGCCGGGTCAACAGGAGATTGCGCGCCCGGCGACACGTGAGAACCACAGTCCATTTGCGTGCAACACACTCGCTCTCTTGATCTGTTGTCCCCGGTTCCTTCTCTTTAACTATCATACTGAGGTTTGCATATCTGGCATCTGCCTACTCATATAACTACTACTTTACTACTTCACACGCTGCTAATCGCTCGCCTGGCCATGAAATGTTCCACCTTTCATTGAATAAGCTGGTTAATTAAGGTGTTCACACGATCTGAAAACGCCTCAACTGAACAAGTTTAGTGGAGTCCATAACACGGCCCTTCTGTAAAATCAGTTTCAAAGTAACCTACGATTCATGGTCGCGCCACGGCTCAAGCGGTTAGTCGCTGGCTTCCCATCGCGGCGGCCCAGGTTACATCCCGGGTTTGGTCAAGCGGGATTTGTGGTGGACAAAGTGGCGTTGGGGCAGGTTTTCTCCGATACTTCGGTTTCCCCTGCCAATCCTCATTCCATCAATTGCTCCATAATCGCCCTCACCTATCTTTGGGGCTGGTACAATAGGCCAGAAGTGGCCGCAGTACAAGGTACTTAGTCCCACCCCACTAGCATTTAAAAAGAAACCTACGATCTGCATGTACTTCGCCCAAGAGACCTTCAGGGATGCAGGCTAATCTTTTTCCCTAATTTCCCTCAAGCTTGCAATAGATGTTGGGCATGTTGCGCCATCTTGTTGAAAGTGACATTCCCTTAATTCGTCATCTGTTAACCGATTCACAAACTCAGTGAATATTTTCACGTACGCCTCCGTGGTAATATTTTGATCGGGGAATATGCAACCGATAATTAGTCTACGGGACAAGGCACGCCACACCCCCATTTTCTCCGAAAGCAAAGTCTGCATAAGAATTTCATGGGGGTTGTCTTCTGCCCATACACGTGTGTTTTGCGAGTGTATGCAGCCACTCAAATGAAACCAGGCTTCATCCGTAAACCATGTAATGTCCAAAATCCCCGGATGTTCCCCAACTAAACGGAGGAACCATAGACAATATCGTACACGTTTCTCCAAATCCGCTGGAAGCAACTATTGGACTACGGACCTAAGATATGGGTGCAGTTTCGCTTTTTTGGCAGCTCTTCGACACGTGGAATAAGGAATGCCAGTTTCTTACGAAAGTCTTGGTCCGTGTCAATTTTCATAGGGAACCATACAAAAATTAAAGTTACTGAGGAATGCTTGGGTTTCCTAACGAGAGGATCACACTGTATTTAAGCATCCTGTTGCACTCTAAGGATCTGACTCAGGGGGTTTCTGCGCCGTCTAAGTGCATCATTCGTAGTTCCTTTATTGGACACTATTTCACTAAATGTTTCGGCCAAACTGGACATCTTCAGGTGTACAGGTTGTTGTAGTTCAGGAAATCCGCCTTACAGTGAGCAGCATAATCTTTGTCCACAACACCTGTACACCTGGACATGGCCAGTTAGGCCGAAACATTCAGTGAAATGGTATCAAAATAATGGAAAAACGAACGACGTTTCACTTGAACGGGGCAAAAACTCATATGTCAGATAGAATATTTGGTTTAATTAAAAAGTATGCAACATAAAAACATATCATTATAATAATTCCTGCAAGCTACCGTTGTACCCTTTTTCTTAGGTCAAATACTTCTCTCAGAACTTTGTTTCTAACGCCCTTAATTTATGCTCTTTCAGCAGACTGTGATATATCAAATTTTATGCCATATGAAACAACGCACACAACATTATATATTGTACATTTAGCCTGTTTGAATAAGCTCGAACAGACTGAGTCTGGTTGACAGCAGCCACTATCTCAAGGGTTTGCTGTTGTGTAATATCATATTTACGTTTTCCCACTGCCTAATATAAGCTATTCGCCAATGATATACAGCTTCAAAATGTTAAGCAGTTATCAAGCTTGTCATTCTTACGTGTTTACAGCCGTGATTTGGACCATTTACTGCATATATGGGAATCTTACGCAGAAGAATAAGGTAGAAAACAGAATATGAAAGACCCGTGTATGTGCGATATTTCGAAACATGTACTCAGTCACCCGGACTGGGTCCTGTATAGAACATCTCGCTGATCCTCCTTGTATGGAGTGGTGAATATTCATTCACACGGATACTCAGCACGTCAGCCCATTACAAGAAATGGCATACATTCGTGTGCTGCGCAACAGGGCAATCCCTCGGATGGCACACTACAGTTCGCAAGGACCAACATCAGCAGCTGTGTGATACGGTGTATTCTTTATATGTTAATACTTACTCAGCAGATCAAAAATTCCTGCTATTATGGAACCAGGAAGTTCGTCACCGTGTTCACAAAACTCATAAGTAGAACCCACTCTACATATTTGTGTACTCAATGATCACAGTAGTGTACTGTTTTAACAGTTTATTTCCATAATATTTCCATTCATCTCCTTTCCAAAACAACTGTTCGAAGCGTTTTGAACGACCCGTCACCATACGCATAAGCAACAGCTAAGAAATCACAGACTCAACCTCGGAGAATTAGAACAGAAACTAGTTATAGGGCCTCAAAAATGGGGTTGCGTTACCATGTAATGTAAAATATAGTGCAAAATACTCACAAGAAAATCGATCTTATTAAACTATAAATTAATTTAAGGAACAAAAAGTGTAAAATTGTCCCTGCGCTTAATAAATTAAGCACTATGTCATTAAGACGTATGGGGGAGAAAAGATATAGCTCCCCCATCTTCACCTTTGCACTAGATGGATGTGAGTGTCCAGCTTCAGACACCGGCGGCTTTACCTCCAGAGAAGAGCCCCGAGTACTCACTGGAGAGGAGGCTGGGTGGGTCCCAATGCCGGTCTGGACGTTTCGGATAAAAGCAAAATCTTACCCCTGTCGGGATTCGAACCCCGGCCGTCCACCGGCAATCCCGTCGCTATAGCGAACAAGCTATCCGGACTCCTTATAAATTAATATTACGAAAAATTGAAACTAAGGAATCCCATTCTTAAATTGACAAGCAGGTTGCTGAACTTGGCCAAGTCCCGTACGAGAACGAGTTATTGACCGTCATGTGAGACCTCGCCTTCCTTGCAAACGATCCCTTTGACCAACCAATGTAAATTCTGTATCGTAATATACATCTTATACTCGCTCAGTTTGCATAATAATCTCTTAGTGGCAAATTTATCTCTCAACTCTATACACACAGATAAAGCTCAGATACCTGCAACGTTCAAACTCTAATGACAGTAGAATGTAATGGAGATGAACACGAAGATAATGGAGCAGTGAAGAGTCCCAGTGAAGCTAATCTTACCTCTCAGCGAAGGCGCTAGTGAAATTAAGAGGCGAGCTTGGTTCCAAAATACCCGCGTCTATTTTCGACTTTCCTCAACAGCAGCAACACAGCGCCAGTTGTTTTTCAGGCCGGTCTCCCTCTGTCTGCGTAGGCCTATTGTGAATACACCTTGCCATTGCTAGTCAGGGGCCATCTGTAAATCTCTAAAGGGAGCAAATCTTTGTTTTAAAGGTTCACCACACCCACAAGGTTTCCGAATGGCCAGTTCACCCAAGAAATAAATTAAGCGGTCCAAATTCCGATTTATTTACTGCACCTGAGTTCATTAAAAATAAATTCATAATCAGAATATACATGAAAATTCTCGATATTATTAGCATTCTTGTTTCCGACTTGTGATGTCTGCGTTTAGAATATCGGCTGCCAGACAAACAATTCTTAAGTTTTCATGCTTCATTTCACTCCTGCCAGGTAAATGCTGGAATATACTTTCACGATTTAATGACAAGTTCAATGTAATATATACGAGTATTTTTAGACTGATCTCAATATCAGTAAAAATGCATTTGAACTCCAAGTCATGAGATTCAGTTTTACTTCTGATCGTAAGCCAAATCAAGCAAATGCGAAGCGAGTACATTAAATGCAATACAGATGTCACTAGCGTAACGGAAGGAAAGGCTAATTGAAAAACAGTAATGCAAAAACTCTACCTTCGAACTCGATAGCGTTCTTAGTGTAGGCGTGTCCCCAAATGGTCTAGCTGCATGTATACACCGCACATTCGAGTAATGTTCTGTTAAATTATAGCGCCTATAATAAGCTTTCAGTTAAGTACCGAACTGACAGTAGTCTTGCTTCAAACTGCAGCGTAAAGCAGGGTGTGTACCCGATTCGATCTCAGTCAGACTTCTAGAGACATGATTAAGGTTCTTCATGGCTTTCCTCAGGCTCTATACGAGGGTATTTGGACAGTATTTGCAAGGAGCCCAACTGTTTACTTCTTCAATTCACATTTTCATCACATGCGACGATAGTCAGTTGATATAATATCGTATAATTGCAATAAAATTTTAGATGGTGGGCTTACGATGGTTTATTCGATGCCAGAAAACTAATTAAATAATTATGGTTTATTTAACGAAGCTGTCAGAAGCTCAGACCATATACAGTCAAATGTTAGAGAGGTTAGTGGGTAATGAATAGATAAAGGTGTGGCTCCAAGCGATCGAAGCATAACTTCAGGCACGATCCCGTCATTTGACTGGAGGGACTGAAGAAAACCATGAAAACTTCTGTAGGTGCACCGGCCGACATTCTAACTGGGCACGTCGCGAATATAACTGAACAGCCGTTACTGCTTGTGCGAAGTCTCGGTGTAGTCTACAAGACACGGCTCTTACGGCAAGGTTCTCACTTGCCCACACTGCAGCAGTGTTTCTAACCGTATGCCCGCCTGTACCCTCTGCAGAAGCTGATTCGGCCGTCCTCAAGCAGCACGCTTCAACAAGACACCACTGCAGAAATGTTCTAAAATAATTTGAAGCGTACCGCACTGATCGCGTATACAGAGTGGAAACCGGGGCCAGGGGGCGGAGCTGTTCTGCAGACTTCTGGTTACTTAAACGTGGAGCACATTGTTGCTGTTGTTGTTGGTATTGTTATTATTGTTGTTGTTATTGTTATTATTATTATTAATTATTATTATTAGTATTATTATTAGTATTATTATGTATACTTTCAGTGCTCGCGTGTTATAGGCCACTCGCTGCTGGCATCTGCTTAAGTAAAGGAACTGAATTGAACTGAGTTATTATTATTATTATTAAAACAAATTTGACTTTTTTGTTCTAAACAATAAACTATATACTGTGTTTACTGCCAACATACGAAAGAAATCTTACTCTAATACATGAGTGAACAGAAAATGAAAATTTTACTCCGTACGAACGGTGGGCGAGGTTATAGGTTTTTTTTTTCCTTGTCGTGGAGTGAGACTGAGTCCACTCGGTACGTCGGCCACTTATTTTGGCCTGTTGTACCAGCCCCGGGTGACAGATGATGAGTATGGAGTAGTCGGCGTATGAGAATTTGTAGAGGAAACCGAAGTACACGGAGAAAACCTAACCTACTGCCACTTTGTAAACCACATATCTCATATGACCTGATCTGGGCTCGAACCCGGGTCGCCGCAGTGGGAAGCCGGCGACTGACCGCCTGACTTATGGCATGGCCCGGGCGAGGCTATAACTGACAGCCTATTCATAATGTTGAATGCACCATATCACTTGTAAACAGGGAACACACACAACGATCGAATACTACGACACGAATTGCAAACAGAAATCCATGCGACTATTCGCTTAGTCCTGTTGTCTTATTCTCTGGTTTAGCTGATATCGCTGATGGAGAGTGCTTTTACCTCAGCCTGCTGGGCATTTCCATAGCTACGGGAAGTATAAAGAGAAGAAAACGCCAATGCGGCTGAAGCCATAAAAACTGTGTCAATAAATATGACATCAAATTTCCATGCATAAAAATCGGTTTTGAAGGGTACAACTGACATATATTTCTTTTGAGATAAGAGATACTTGCGGAAGTAGCTCGGAGTTGTTGAGGATATTCAATGAGATGTTCAAAACAATGTGAACTTCCGAGAGATTACATTTTCCTCTATTAGCAGCGGTGTCTGCAGCAATATGTTTCCGTAAGAATGATGGAGCCCATCCTGTAGACATATGAAAGCCACAACGATGAGGCATATAAATCTGATCATTTGAAGAATATATTTCATAAATTGGGAACACTGAAAATTATATATTATTCCTTTACTTTTTGAGAAAATGTAGCAAAGTTAAAATATTTTGGAAGTACAGTAACCAATCTAAATTCAATTCAGAAATGACTCAAGAACGGATAAAATTCTGGGAACACTTGCTACAATCCTGTCCCGAACAATTTATCTTCACGTCTATATAAAATGTACAAATTAAAATATACAAAGGTTTCTGTCTCTGCTATATAACGTCGTATAGGCCGACGTAAGTCAACTGACGTTTCGGAGGAACATGTCACTTCCATCTCTATGACCAAAGAAGGAATTTAGCAAGAAACCGCCATGAGGCAGGAAGAAAGCAGAGCAACACAAAATACACAAAAGAAAAATGCTATCGCTTCTTTCTGAAGACGTAAAACTTGGTCTCTCGCCAGGAGCCGAGGACGAACGAGAACTGGGTGCCGAGGAGAATATATGGGCTTCAGAGAGAGAGAGAAACACAAGATTAATAAAACTGCATAATAAGGAGCTTCATAATCAATAAGCTTTTTCCAAATATTACTAGAGTGAAGAGATGGGAAGAACAAGTAGCAAGCATGGGTGAGATAAGAAGTGTACGTGTAAGAAAATTCAGAAACCCTTTCAGGAAGAAGCCACATGGGAGACCTAGAAGTAAACAAGAGGATAATATTAAATGAATCTTAAAGAAACTTGGTGTCAGGAAGTGGATTAAATTAATGTGGCTGAAAACTGAGACTAGTCGCAAGCTCTTGTGTACATGATAATGGATTTTTGAGTTCCATAAAATGAAGGAATTTTTTAACAGCTGAGAGAGAAAAAATCTTTCTCCGTGGAGCTTGTTATAGAACAGAATTTGTTTTTCCATATATTTATTTACGTATCCAATCATTTTGAGAAACTAAATGACGTCATGTTTCGGTTTAATGTAGAAAATGTGTTATACTGGCCCTATATACTTCAGAATTATATTCGACAAACTGCAGATCCCTTCCAAAACTAAATTCCAGTGAAATATCCAGTGTATATCCGGATACAAAAATTCCGTGTCAGATTTATTTATATGCTGTATACAATAATGCATAATGTACTAAGAATTATTAAACGCATATCTATAGGAATTCCTAATTATGGTCCAGAAAGGAAAAGGAATTTTGGAATGACAATGACAAAAATTGAGACGTGACAGAAGTGTGGTCAAAACCCACAAAACAAATCGTGATTACTATGATTATAATGGTGATGATGCAACTTCCTAAGAGCACATTCTCTTGGTTTTTTTAATAGTTCAGAAGAAATCGACGTTAATAATTTCAATAACTTCGCAGTACAAGTGCCTATATACGTATATTTACTCGGGGGGCACATAAGCTTAAACATTTCTGATGTCATGTCATAATAATCAATTAGTTACCATTACCAAACTAAAATATTTCTTGCTGTTAATAAAGCGTCAGTTACTATTCTCTAAACCGTAAACTCTAATGAACACTCCAATGCTATACAAAATTCAAGACATTTTAATATCTTAAATTGGAGGTTTTCATGGCGGCCAAGAATATTTTGATTCCTCTGTGTTGCGACACCGTAAATTACTGTTTTCTGCTCTGAAGTCTGAGATACTACGTTCCTCCAAACAGTGAAGTAACCCAAAAGACTACAACATAAATTTTAATAACCAATTTTAGCCTATATCTCAGAAGTAGTTTCATTTTCCTTCAATATTCCTGCCAAATTCTGTTTGCACTTCTAGTTTCCCCTTTAGGTGTACTCCTATTTCAGAAATATTGCAGAAATGAAACTTCAACATTGTATTAACACTCTTATGTAACAGGAAGATACCTGCTGATACTAGAGACATGTGGAGCCATGTCTGGCCAATAACCAAGCAACTGCGAGTTTGTATTTAGGAGACACCTCGTGAAGAGGTTATGTTCTCCTACGTTACAATTCTTACATAACTACATCCCACGGATAATAGCATTATACTAAAATAAACCAAGGCATAACTATTTTGAATACCTGTCCGCTCTGAATATAACTGGACCTCCTTCCTCCGAACACAAACATTGCGGCTTAATACCGTATTTATTTTCCACCTATTCAACCAGTGTACCCATGCTATAAGCAGGTAGCGGTATTTTTCGTGAGTAGTATGTAATATTCCAACTGCTTTAATATCCAACGCAAATATAATTACACTGATCCATCACTCATATATGTCGATTTTAAAAGCACTTTCTTGAAATGGATCCAGTGAATGATTACATCAAGTATATTAAAATAATATTTATATTATTTAAGGGATAAAATATCTAATGGCATTATCATATCTAATTTCATTTTTTACGTTTGAATAATTCTTGTTCCGTCGAGGTCTTCATAAATTTTGTGTAAGATGAGTCATATTCTTTCCAGTCCGTTCTTGTAAGTCTGTTGTAACAAAGTCGGGTTATCAGTGTCCTTTAGTGTTAAATTTAAGGTTACATTTTTTGGCGACTGCTTCGGGTTTCTAGTGAATTAGAATTGCATTATTCATTTCTGTGTGTTCCTTCAGGGGTGTGTTCATAATGTTAACTTGTAGCTACTTTAATATATTAGCACACTTATATTTAATGTCACATGTATTCAGGAGAATAGGAAAATATATTGTTTTTGTTAACAATAACAGTAGCAATCACCAGCGTCAGAAAAATACTTCCTTAGAGAAGTTCCTATTGTTACTGTTCCATGGTCTCATACAAAGATAAACTTAATAAAACACAGTCTGTGTAACAAAGTTCGATTGGTAGTCCTAATCCAAGCTATTCCCTATAGGTTCCGGCTTCTCCATGACAGTATTTCAGAAATAAAAATAGTTCACGAAATGTCGTAATAGCAGTGAGAACTGGTTCATCTCTGTTTTGTCGTCTCATCGGTCTACAGTGCTGTTTCTTTCTAAAATTATTACTGTTGAGGTATGTGTCATACTACGTACGTATATTTTTATATCTATTAAATAATTTGCTTTAACAAAACAACCGTTTCATTGGTCATAATTTACCTGCCATTCTCATTATTAATTACTAGTTTCCTAAAACGTTAACCTAGTACATTTTCCAATAAAACTAATACATTATTTCAGTAAATACTTAAATAAGTATGCAGAATAATGAGAGTGTAGTTAATCTGCACAAACACACAACTCTGTCAATGACTTAGTATGCAGAAAGACACGAAACCACATTTTGTACGTTAGTTTGCCGCCGAGAGGGACAGAGTGGTTCTAAAAAAGAAATCTCCAGCCGCGATAAATTCATGCAGCATATGAAATTCCAAACTTCTACCTCCACGGAACACCACCTCGAAGGTAGAACAGTTACTCCTCTGGTCAAGAAATTCACCGCCTCTTACAGAACCTCAAGGTTCATTACAGCATTCACAGGATCCCACCAGTGGTTCTTGTCCTCAGCCAGACGAATGCAGCCCATATCTTCAGATCCTGATCAAGATAAATTTTCGCGTGGTATAGCGACTGGCTACGGGCTGAAGGATCCAGGGGTCGGAGTTAGAGTCCTCGTAGGGTCAAGAATTTTCTCTTCTCCATGTCTTCCAGACCGGCTCTGGGGCCCAACAAGCCTATCCAATGGGTACCAGGGAGTCTTTCCCTGGGGGTAAAGCGGCTGGGGCGTGAAGCTGACCACTCACCTCCAACTAGTTCCAAGGTCAGGAAAACGTGGATCTATACATCCACTCCCGCATACGTCTTCATGGTGTAGTGCTTAATAAGTTAAGCACAGGGACATTTTTATATTTACCTTCCCAGCTATGCCTAGGTTCACCAAGCAGTCTCCCCCTTTTCAAGTTCTACTGAAAACGTGTACGAGGCCGAGTGAGAAGTTGAGGCAGCGAGAGGGAGAGCGAGAGAAGGCAGTTCTAGTCAGCAGCGTACCGCCGTAAAATGCACCTACATGTGGCCTAGCAATCACGAAAACAAAACTGTAGTTCTGGGATATAACGCCTTATAGTCCGCTGATAGTCGACTAATGTTTCGGAGGAATATTTCGCCTCCATCTGTAGGTCGAAGAATAAGTCAAGCAAGAAACCAGCGTGAGAGCAGCTCTTGTTTGCCGCTTGATGCTGGTTTCTTGTTTGGCTTCTTCTCCGATAAAAGATGATCACGAACGATGCACAAATAAGGATTTGAAAGGAACCATTCGTGATCTAGCTGTATGTACTAACGCAGTGTTTTCCTGAGAAGTGGGGGAATCCACGAAGCCCCTTAGGAGAGTCCGAAGTCTGGCCGGAATTCGAACCGAGTATCTCCTGGGCATAAGTGTATGTCCAGGTCCACTCCGAGACCCTACTACATTTACGAGGGCCTCGTTACTACAGTCCTAGAGCTCGGACAGCAACTTCGGGTGAATGTGAGGCGATCACACAGCCAAGAATCGAATACATATGGAAGCATATGGTGAGGCAGGCTTCTATGGGAAAATGTGGATGAGGTCAATATTGCTATGATCTTTGATTGTTGTATATCAACGTAAATACCGCAAACTTGGGTTTCATTGAAGCGAAGATTCAGCAAGTTACCCATCTCTATAAACATAAGTATTCAGATCTCCTTTTTGTAGCTAATAAAACTTGGCAAATTTCAAATATTTGGGATCGACAGTAACAATCAAAAATACACTCACGTAGATATTGAGAGCAGATTCTTGCTACCATTCACTTCAGAATC
This sequence comes from Cryptotermes secundus, assembly GCF_002891405.2. NCBI lineage: Eukaryota > Metazoa > Arthropoda > Insecta > Blattodea > Kalotermitidae > Cryptotermes > Cryptotermes secundus. The sequence continues at coordinate 387,234 of NW_019742552.1, read as the reverse complement.
TTGTCTTCTCGTCTCCTATAAAAATGGAGAATCAAATGGAGCGAAACTATCATTTAACCGTAGGCGGCCTCCGTAGTCTAGGGGTAACGTTCCCACCTCATGACTCAAGGTACGCGGGTTCAAACCCGGCGGAGGTCGTGGAAGCATTAGGTACCACTGCCAGAGGAGAGACGACCTCACTGACAGAAAGGGACTAATTATCAGATACCATTGCCAGTAGAAGGCCGAAACCTCGCATGGCAGAAAGGGGCTGATAGCGAGCACCAGTACCGGTAGGGTATGGAGACAGTAGAAATTAAAAGGGGGACGTACAATAGGCTATTATTCGCGGTGCATGGGGAAACCCACCCCCTCAAAACTGAATAACTGAATCATTTACCCGTTGTCTCATATTAAACGTGGTGTTACCCTAATGGATTTACACAGATCTGAGAAGAGGGATCTCGGGAGAATATTCAGGCATAAGAGAGAGGAAGGGTATGTACTGTTTTCGCTCGCTTGGAAACCGGGATCGTGGGTTCGAATTCCACTCAGGGCATGGATGTTTGTGCGCGTTTTTCTGTGTTTGTGTACAGGTAGAGTGCTTGCGACGAGCTGATCACCCGCCCAAGGAGTCCTACCGAATGTGTAAGATCTAGAAAAACCGAAGTGAACGGAGAAGTTCATGGAGGAAGGCCTAGGAAGGCCTAGGCCCACTGGGGCTGTAGTGCCAAGGAAAAAAAAGAGAGAGGAAGCAACAGAAGGATACAAAAAACTGCATTACGAGCAGCCTCGCAATTTCTACTATTCATATATATTACCAGTGCGATCAAAAGAAGGAGAATGAAATAGGCGAGGCATGAAGTGAACAGGGACGAGAGAAACGCACAGGAAATTTTACTCGGAAAAAAGGAACGGAAGAGACCACCCCGGAGGCAAAATCACAGATGGCATAAAATACGTAAAAAAAGTCTTAAGGGAATGGCCCATGTTAGGTGGGTCCCTTGTCACCACGGCATGGCGCGTCCTCAGGGTTCGGATGGAGGAGACGCCCTCCAGGTATGGAGGGAAGCTGCGAATATATTGAATAAGCAGTCGCGGACAGCCCACCAAGGGGTGGTCCTCCAGCTTGGGGGTTGTGCGTAGGGCTAACAACTCGCCTAAGGGAAAGACTGGCAGTGAGCAAACAAACAACGCACAGAGTTCATATGGAGAGGTTCAATCTAAAAAATTAAATAAGATAGAGGATAGAGAATAATATCGTGTTGAAATCTCAAATAGGTTCGCGGCTTTGGAAAACTTGGACACTGAGGTGGATGCTAATAAAGCTTGGGAAACTATTAGAGAGAATATCAATATTTATGCCAAGGAGAGTCTAGGTTATTATGAACCGAAGAAGCATAAGACATGGTTCGATTAAGGACACAGAGAAACTAAGTATATGTCGCTGTCCCGGCACCAAAATGCAGGGCATAATCATGACATAAAGATAGGAAACACATGTTCTGAAAATGTGGCACAGTTCAGATATTTGGGAACGACGATAACAAATCAAAACCTGATTCAGGAGGGTCATGCTTGCTACCATTCTGTCCAGAACCTTTTGTCTTCTCGTCTGCTGTCCAAAAACATAAGAATTAGAATATACAAACTATAATTTTGCCTGTGGTTCTGTATGGGTGTGGATCTTGGTCCCTGACTTGGGATGATCACAGACTGAGGGTATTTGAGAACAGGGTGTTGAGGAGAACATTTGGACCGAAGAGGGATTAAGTGACAGGAGGTTGGAGAAAACTGCATAATGAGGAGCTTCATAACTTGTACTCTTCTCCAAGTGTAATTAGATTGATAAAGTCAAGGACGATGAGGTGGGCAGGGAAGATAGCACGAATGGGGGAAAAGACGAATGCATATAGGATATTTGTGGGAAAGCCAGAAGGAAAGAGACCACTGGGAAGACCAAGGCGTAGGTGGGTGGACAATAATGAAATGTAAGATTTGAGGCTTTCACAGCTTTCAGTCTGCTTTTACCGTTCTCACGGTCTTGTCGCTTGCAGATTTCTTATACTTTTTCTTCTAGCCTGGAGATGGAGGCGATACGTTCCTCCGAAACGTCGGTTAACACCACATATACACGGTGCCAAATCCCAGAAGACTGCTTTCTTCAATAATAAAATGGATCTTAGAGATAAAGCATGGGATGGTATGGATTGGATTGATCTGGCTCAGGATAGGGAAAAGTGGAGATTTCTTGTGAATACGGTAATGAACCTTCTGGTTCGATAATATTCTGGCAAATTCTTGAGTAGCTGCAGATTTGGTTTTTCTTCAAGATGGGTTCAGGTTCATAAGTAAGTAAATAAAGGAATAGTTGTAAAAGTGTGGGCTAGCTTCAACTGGCTCAGGATAGAGGCGGGAACATGGTAATAATCCTTCGGGCTACGTAAAGGTCTGAAAATTTCTTGACCTAGTGAAGTGCTCAGTCTGTAAGAATGACTATACTTCACGAAGAACCCAAGAGAGAATCTGTAAGTTGATAAATAACCGTCATAATGTGCAGCTGCTTCGTATGGATGAACCACACGCGACTTCAGGGCATGCAAGTAGGAACCAAATGGCAGAACGTATCTTACATCCTGCAATCAAACTTTTTACGTCACTGAAATGTAAATATAAAGATAAATCGTGGTTTTCACATTCCACATTCCAGTAAAGACTTTTCGTCTTCTATTACGTACTCTTGTGTGAGTGGTTCGTAACTTTCCCGAAGCCATCCCCCTCTCACAAAACATTTTTATGCAATCTTCAGGACTTTTAAAAATGATGGTAATATTAATTTTAGCGAGTCGCAGAAGGCGACGAAAATGAGATCCAGTGCCTAGGGGTATAACTGGGCCACTCTCTCACTGGAGGACATAAATACAGGGACGTGGTACTTCAGGTTGGAGGTTGAACGCAAGGCTGATGGTCGTGCTCTTCACAAAGATACTGTTACGAAATTCAAAGCAGTGAAAACCGGGTCAAATCTGGCAGAATCTTCTAAGGAGGGCTATGGCTCAAAAAGTGCTGTCTTGCCAACGGTGATGAATATTAATTTCAAAGAGCGTAAGGCCCAGTTTTACTTCGACCACATTATACTTGTATTTCAGTTTCAAAATGCAGAAATATAAGGAAAGGCGCGACATATGCTGAGTAATGACAATAATAATGATTCATAGGAAATATTATTTATTTTTAAATTTATGTGACGACCGCCTCCTTCCATAAACTTCACAATTTTTAATTTACTAAGCATCCTACCGTTCGACGCCATACATTCCAAGTTGCTGGCAACGTCACTACATAAGCCACCAATTTAAACAGATAAAAATGACATTAAAAAGGAAGAGAGGAAAGTAAACGGTGAAATAAAATGGAAGTAAAGGAAAATTAGGGGGACGGTAGAATTGTTCAGGGAGTTATTATTCTGGCAAGCATTTGCAAACCAGTATCACGAGAAAATAGGAACTGGCCAGCTCAAGTCAAGATTCGAACCAGGTACTTCTCAAGCACAAGTCAACCAATGTACCAGTGAGCTGACCTACTCAGTGCGTGAGGCACCACGCTCTTTTCAATTTCCATTTCTATTTGAAATAACGCCACAGGCATTACTCGTGTGAAACTTGCAGCTGTTCTTAACGTGGGTAATAATTACAGTATTTGTATATAGGTATATAAAGTGTATATAGGCTATATATGTGTGCACATATTTCTGGATCGGCGCCATTTCGTTAGTTTTGGGTCCCCATTTGGATAACAAATGAGACATGTCATTTAAAATATCTGCATTAACCCTCTTTTACACAAAATTTAGTCTAAGTATTCGCTAAATGGGCGGTCACGGTAGCCGAGCGGTCTAGGGCATGTACTGTCTTCGCTCGCTCGGAAGCCGGGATCGTGGGTTCGAATCCCACACAAGGCATGGATGTTTGATATGTGTATGTGTTTATTTTGTGTTTGTGTTGTCCTGTGTTTAGGTAGGGGCTTTGCGACGAGTCCAAGGAGTCCATCTGTAAAACGATCATGAACGATCATGAAACTGAAAATCAGAGGCCAGGGTCCAAGGGAGCTGTAGAGCCAGTGAAAAAAAAAACTTAAATGGCCTGGAAATAACCTGGGTATAACTACCTTATCCCTGTGACAGGTCGTGGAGTCCATAGGGTCGTGAGAGTTCGAGGCTCCCTCTAGACAGTCGGCTCACAGATGGCGGTGAGGCTCTCAGCCTTACGCGGCGGCCGCCCTTTACCCCCGAGAAAATTCCTGGTACTCATTTCTGTTAGTGGCTGAGTCGATCACAGGGCCGTAGTACGGCTAGAAAGATCAGGTCAATTGAAAAATCCAATGAACTCATCGGGGATTGAAACCGCTACCTACCGGCTTGTAGCATAGTAAAACTTGGTATTAACTTCGGTTAATCTGAGACGAGACGAGACAGTCCTGGGACAGCCGCCGCCAGAGACGGTTGGGATCCAGCCACGGCCAAGGATAGTTGAGTATTGAGTCACGTGATATTGTAAGTCGTANAAAAAAAAAAAAAAAAAAAAAAAAAAAAAAAAATCTGAGACTATATAGAGAATCATACTATGTAAGTAGGTGGTCAAAACTTAATACGCCAACTGGCTTCTCCGGCCATATGTCCAGAGTTTCCTTAAAACGACCACGTTTATAATAAAGCAATAAAGCGTGGCGTTATGTGTATGGTATTGTTAGTGAATTTTATTGAAAATAGACATGTATTTTAATTCCTTTCCGTTTAATTTTACAGCGACGCTAAATCTACTGAATTTCCTGTTGAATATATTCAGCTCAGATCTGCCATGAATATACTGCCATTATATTGCTTCGTAATGTCTCCCAAACAAACAATTTAGTTTTAAAATATAATAAAGTCATATTTAACCCTCAAACGAAACTTTTCCAAATATATGGTTACGCACCTCACTAACTTCGGTTATAACAATATAGGTCACACACACAATGTAACGGCTGTAGGCAATAGTGTACCACTTGACCCTGCCTGTCTAAAACATTTTTCAGTGGACTTCATTACCAGATAGTATAGCAGATCTTTCAGTAGTCAGTTGAAAGTTCCCAAAATACAACTGGAACTGAAATCGCCATATCGGATATCTCGTCGAATATACGGGCATTTCCTTTCGTTAGACAGCGTCCTGAAGGTACTACGACGTACCCTCAGAGATATTCTATGCAGACTGCAGTTCATCGTGTAGTTACGCCAGGCGCAGGAAGTGCTACGAGGCAGACTCAAGAGGAACGAGAGCTGCATACGAAAGAAGGGAAAAGGAAGCAAGCAAACACAAAATGAAGACGTTTGGAGCAAACAGACTTGCTAAATGACGTGATTGAGGCTAGCTCTTTCTAAGGGACACAGCAGAGTAGGTGTTTTCCCTCACCTGAGGACGGAAACAGATCCAGTTTCCGAAACATCGTGTTTTTTCTCTTAGTTATTTAGAATCCAGACGATGGATAAAGTCCGAAAACCCAGTATCTCTGGACGTATATGCGGTTTTCAGTCCCTCGGTTTACATGTTTGCTTCTTCAAGATATAAATAAATTGCTGAAGTGGCTGATAAAAGGTGCAAATACTCTACTGCTCATGGTCATTCTGTGAAAGGAAGGAGTCAGACAAAGAGTATAAATCTCAATGTGATTTCTATTTTCTGCCAGTATCTACGACTTGTATTAAAATTACACTTGTTGAAATCCAAACGAAATTCAGTGGGGAATAATTTCTTCATCCCATCCTCCTTCCTCTCTTTCATTCTCTCATATATTTACCTCGTTCTCTCGTTTCCCCGTTAAAACACAGAGCTGACACCTGCGAAAGTAAGTGAAAACGATATAACAAACATATTTTTCTCCTGTGGCGCTACAGCCCCAATTTGGGCCTAGGCCTAATTTTTGTGTTTTTAGACAGCAGATTTATCTCGAGGAACGTTATGAATAAGAAGTCAGAAGATCTCAGGAAATAGCCACACTTAGCGAGCCTACAGCACGTAGCTCAAGAGATAAATCTGTTGAACGACCATGTATGCACATGTGCTTCTGGAAGGCCTTTCGAACGGAAATAAATTGGAGACTGCTGTAAAACCATTTGAACATGTTCAGTGCGTGCAAACGATCTCCAAAACAATAAACACTGCAGCTAATCATGTAAATTTAGAACTGACCACCTGAAGTAAAAGAAAACATATCACAGGAAATGGTTAAACAGTCTTATGGTAAAACGATCAATCGTGTCTTTGCAGTAAAACTTGGATGTATAGGATGTGCAAATAAGAGTCTTGGCTACTAATACAAAGGTCTGCGCTATTACCGGATTAAAATTACAGCCGAAATTACAATCTAAATCTCGGTGCCTGGCAGAAAATTAACTGAATTACAACACAAAACATTATTCTGGAAGTAAAATAACTATATACAGGATGCTCTAATATTTTGTTTTGCACTTCTACGAAAGTATTAATATTGAAACATGACTGTAAACGTACACAGTATGCACTTGACACACGCCTCTGTCATAAGGAACTGTAAATAGAAAATTTCTAGGCCTACTATGAACTCTTCCCATATAATAGACGAACATTAATTTCACATAAAATTCTTCTCTGTTATTTGAAACTTATGCAGAGTTTATGAGGAATGAGAACTGCAGGTCTACACTGTGATTAAATAGTCATTATTAAGAAAAATACGGTGTTCTGGGTGAGGCACGCGGTAGCGTAGTTGGTTGAGGCACGATGCTACAAGCCAGAAGATCGCGGGTTCGAGTCCCGATGAGGTAAATGGATTGACCTAATCCTTCCAGCCGCACTATGGCCCTGTGGTCGACCCAGCCTCTAACAGAAATGAGTACCAGGAATTAATTAAATAATTGTCTTGGGGAGTAAAGCGCGGCCGGCGCGTAAGACTGACCTTACCGCCATCTTTGAGCCGATTGTCTAGATAATGTGGGACCCTCAACGTCTCACAACTCTATGGGCCTTCACGGCCTGCTGTACTTCTTTTTCACTTTACGGTGTTCTGGGTTGTGACGCCGTGTAGTTCGGAGACAGTCTGAGGTTTAGGAAGAAAATATCGCCTCCATCTTTGGGATCGAGAAGAACGCCAAGCAATGAATGTCGGGTACTCTTGGAACTACACGGCGTTACAACTCAGAAGATCGCACTCTTCAAGGCAACCGCCATCGGGTGCCCAAAATCAACTAAATCAATATTAAGGTTTCGCAGCTCGCTGTTATTATATAGCCAAAAAAAAATAAGTATCTAGGCCTACAAACTGAATAAAGCATGCTTCAAAGAGAATTACACTGAAAGCATAACACAGACCTGAGTTCAACTCTGTCTAAACTAAATGACGACTTTCTTCTATTCTTTAGTTTCAATCTTTTGCTGAAACAATTGCAGCGTTTCTTTGCTTGTTGATTGATCTATTGTGATCAAGAATAATGTATTTTGGCATCACATTCAATTATATTGAATTACATGTGTATATTTGCATATATGTGTTTATAAGCGTGTAGAAGCACAGAACTAAATTTGGATGGGAGGAATTTTCACCTAATTATTATGCAGGATGTGATATATCGATTTTTATCGGATGTATTTTGGATACTTGTCTATACAGGTTCGTACATGTTCATTAAAATGTATGGGGAAAGTGCACTAGGCATAGGTTATGTATTTCATTTTTAGGCACATGGCTTGTACTTGCGAGGTTCTCTTTTCCAAGTTCGACTTTTCTGGCTCTACTCAAAATAACAGAAATTTAAAAATGAAACATTGCAGGAAAATTACTGTTTAAGTCCAAACATGTCGTTTTCTATGCAGAAGACTACACTGTTAATAGTAACTCAGTTTTTGTCGTGTGTTTATAGACCGTTTAAATAATACAAGACTGAACAGTTCCTAGTGATCTGTTTCTGACTTTCTCCACAAATATCGGTTATTATTTCAGATCCGGCCACTACTTACAGCTCTAATGATACTAAGGTCTATGGTTCGAGAGAAAACTACTGTTTAATCCCCGGGGTTCAGCTGAATATTTGCGGTGAGGACAATGAGTTGTGAGACTGCAGATGTGTAGCGTCAGAGCAGTTGTTTATATAACCGTAACCAAGGGCCGACTAGAGCGGTCCTCTGATTCAGTACAACTACTTACACTGTCCGTCGAAGTAGCACAACATTCTCAGATCCTCAATAAAACGGGATATTCCTCTCGTGAGATGTAACTCGTCTTCAACACGCGTTAAAAAGTGTATCACCAGAGGGAGACGCTACTTCCAGCTGTTGTCTATCTAAAAGGACGTGAAAGGAATCCCTTATTTGTCTGGTTTTCCTTCGCTATGTCTATGTAACTTGTCAACTGCTTTAGTATATTGTATGTGAGCAATCTGATTTCGCAGTGGTTCTGTCTTGCGCGTCAGTCACAATCAGAAGTTGGTGGCTCCAATCCCATACAATAATTTGTATGTTTTTCTTCATTAAGTTCTGGGATGAGTCTTTAAAATACGCAACACTGTAACTGAGTACATTTGCTGTTTTGTTTGGGTGTGAAAATTTGTCTCTCACTCGAAAGAAAGGGTTTAAATCACATCTGACGACAAAGGGACAAGGAGAAAACTGCACAATAAACTTCATAATCCGTCGTTATCACCAAACATCATCAGTATGACAAAATGAAGGACAGTATGAGAACCATAGCTCCAGTCAACATCCTAATGCTTTCATTTCCATATGACTATTGTCCTTCCAACTGCGCCCCGAACTTCTCAGGAAATCTCTTCTCTTTCGGTTTTGCGAGCACTGTAAGCATATCTCATCTCTCCTATGCGTGCTACATGTCCTGTTCACATAATCCTCCTTGACTTAATTGACGTAATAGATTGCGTTCTCGCATTTCAAAAATGAAACTGGCACCTCAGATACCTGTTTTCATACAATTTACGCTTGTTTTAATGGTTTGTGCGCAACATTTTCTCCTACCAACCCTTTAACGAGTTTCTTGTGCGAACTGCATAGAATCAACGTACAATGAGGAGCCAGTGTCTCTGTGTGTGTAACCTGTCAGATTCAGTTTAATATCTCCTCCCACCGACGTCTAGATCTTCCAGGTCTCTTAAGAATGAAAGCGTGAATACATAATGCGCTGAACTGAAAGCAGGCTTGAACTGTTTACGGACAGTACCTCAACGGTGATTCTATATTGTTGTGAGCCTGGAGAATTACTTTCTGCGACTTCCCATCAGCATCATGAACTAGGCGCCAACGTTAACACCTTCGTAAATTACATTATAATTCATGTCCTTATCGGCCATGGAAGACAGTTTTAGGGTAAGAGAATATAAGAGACCTGATGGAGTTCTTTACATATCGAAACAAATGCAAACAAAAACATGTATGGTTCCGCATAACCACGAGATACAAACTATTCTGTTGTTCCTACTGGTCGGTGTCAAAGTGTACATGCTGCAGACGAGTCTAACCGGAAGCAGGGATAAAACAATTGTAGCGGAAGCTGCGAGTGAGCCCTTATCTTCAGTTGCAGTGCACCGCTCTTCTTCTTATGAGTGTTTTCTTTAAACAGATAACACAGCTCCCACTACGCGGCCATCTTCCTTCACCGCGTTTTAGCGGAAACAACTAAAATATCCTACCCTGTCTCTAAACATAGATTATTAGGTCAATCAAATCCAAGGGGAAACGAATTTTCGGAAGGACACAGAAAGTATGGGAGAGTAGAGAAACGCATTCAGAATTTTAATCGGAAAACCTAAAGGGAAAAGACAACTTAGGAGACACAGTAGTAGACCACAGGATAATGCTAAAGCATTCTGGGAGAAACAGGAGTAGAAATGTGCACGGGATTAATCTGCCTCAGGACAGGATCGAGTGAGGATCTATTGTGAACACGGTTATTAAATGGGAGGGAAATTCCTTGACTAGGTTACGGTCTCATAGCATCCCACGAAGGAGTGCGCTCTTGAATTTGTTGACAGAATTAGTAGATAGAACTCCCTAATACAAAATTTCATGAAAATCCGCTCAGTAGTCCTTGAAAGCGAAATTTATCCCAAACAGAAGAAACAACTAACATACTAGCAAAATTCCTAGACGGGTTCAGAAATTTAATTCAACAATTATTACAACAAAATACTATGGTACTAAACATACTAACAATCGTCAACAAAACTAAATAAATGACCAAATTCCTGAGAATAGTCCAATGGAACGCCAAAGGACTTCCAATCATCAAGAAGATATAAAAATATATCTAAACATAAACTCAATCAACATCCTACTAATCAGAGAAACCCACTTCACTAACAGAAACTACTTCAATATCCCCAAATACAAGCTTTACCACACAAACCACCCTGACGACACAGCCCACGGAGGCACTGCAATCCTAATCAAAGAAAAAATCGAACGTCATGAACTACAAAAATATGAAAAATATCACATACAAGCCACTTCCATCAAAGTCAGAACATTTCCTTATGCTCTCACCATTTCCGCGGTCTATTGTCCTCCCTCCTATAACCTCAAGAGACACCACTTCGAGTCATTCTTCCAAATCCTGGGTACAAAATTTATAGCAGGCGGGGACTACAACAGCAAGCATACATTTTGGGGCTCAAGACTCATAACAATAAAAGGCAGAGAACTACAAAAGACAATCCAAAAAAAACAATTACTCCATCATATTGTCACGTGTCGCGCTAGCTGGACCCCCCCCCCCCCCGGAGGTGACGCGCCGAGCGGAGCCGAAGTTATCCGAGTCCCAGCGACCTGGTAGCTATGCAACGCGAGTCAACGCGCGGTGACGTAAGACGGCGTGAGGTAACAGCGTTGTACGTAACAGGCACACACAGCCACTATATGAGAAAGCTGCACTGCCTGCGAGTTAGTTGTAATGTGGCCGTTGGCGAGTTCAGTAGTAGTCGAGCGAGTGTGTTATCAACAGTTCTCCAGTGAACAGACTACAGTTGGAGTATAGCAGCCGTCGCGGAAAGAAGAACCGGACGTGTGTGCAATTGTGTAACTGGGAGTGTGTGATACAGTGATACATAGCTCCCCTACTGTAAACGTGTAGACTACTGAAGACAGAGTGAGTTGATTTGCGAATAGGGTTATAAATTGTGAAACCCCGCAACTGTGTGATAATTAATTGTAGCCGTTACTTGTAGGTTGTTGAATAAACCAATTAACGATCTCTACGGCGTATTCAGTAACGAAAACACGTTACAATATCAACTGGAACACCAACATACTGACCCACCGATGGAAATAAAATTCCTGACTTACTAGAATTCTTCATAATAAATGGCATCTCTCCTAACTACACAAACGCAACTGCAAACCTTAACCTAACATCGGACCACACTCCGATCATTGGAACAATAAGCACATCAGTTATACTAAGGAAATCCAAGCCCAGACTTCACAACTCCAAAACAAATTGGGATCTCTTCAGGAAAATAACAGAAGACAACACAAAACTGAAAATCAAGCCGAAAGAACCAACCGACGTAGAAAACGAATGTAAACAGTTCATCGCCTTACTACAAGAAGCCGCCAAAACAGCAACCCCCATAAATGATCCAAAGAACCCTACAAATAACATATCGTTAAGAACACAAAATTAATAGCCGAAAAGAGAAGAGCTAGATCAACCTGGCAGAAGACTCACACTCAGAGCAAAATGCAACAAAATCAGCAATAAGCTAAAAACGCAATTACAAGAACTAAAGAACGATACTTTCGAGAACTATATCGCAAGCCTCACAAGACAAGACAGTTCCATCTGGAAACCAATAAGAAACAAAAGAAAGCCCATATCAGCATCACCACCAATACACAAATTCACATCACCCCCAGGAAACCGGGCAAGAAGCGACAAAGAAAAAGCCGACCTAGTTGCACATCATCTACAGGAAGTATTCACTCCACACAACAACAATCAAGTACAAGAAGTAAACTCACTTCTAAATGAACCCATACAAAGACACCAACAACCAAAGCTCTTTACCCTAAAGAAAATGCAAGAAGCAATAAACATTCTAAAGCCAAAAAAGGCACCAGGCCATGATAATATCACAGCCGTAATACTAAAACATTTACTAAGAAAAGCCCAAATAAAACTCCTATACATATTTAACACCATACTTAGACTGAATTATAGGCCTCGTCCGCTCAAAATCGCCCAAATCATAATTATCTTAAAACCAGACAAAAATCCAACCGACGTCACATCCTACCGACCAATAAGCCTTCTAGCCACAATTTCAAAAGTCCTCGAAAAAAATAAACCAAGAATGAAACCCAACAAACATGGATACCAAACCACCAGTTTGTTTTTCGACGAGCCCACTCAACCATCGAACAAAGTCATCGCATAGCAAATACCATAACAAACGCGCTAAATAACAAGAAATTCTGCACAGCAGCATTTTTAGATATAGCCCAGGCTTTTGACAACGTCTGGCATTCTGACTTACTTTACAAAATAAAAATAATCTTCCCAACAAATTATTACAACTTATTCGAGTCATATTTAGCCGAAAGATTTTTCGAAGTCAAAATAAATGAGGAAATATCAAACCGCCTACCAATCCACTCTGGGGTGTCCCAAGGAAGTTTACTAAACCCACTACTATACACTCTCTACACACATGATCTACCCATAACAAAAGAAACTATAATAGATACTCTTGCAGATAACACTGCTACTTCGCTACCCACGGCACCCTCCGTAAAGGGACGTACCCCCCCTGTGCAAAAATAAATCACAACAACATACAACCAAAAGAACAGGTCAAATACCTAGGATTAACCTTTCACAACAAACTAAACTGGGAACAACACAAGAAAAGAAAACAGATGGACCAAAAAACCAAAGAACTCAACTGGCTCATAGGAAGAAAATCCCACCTCTCCATCGAAAACAAGTTACTAATCTACAAAACAGTCATCAAGCCTATATAGACATACGGCATAGAACTCTGGGGCTACGCCAGCAAATCCAACATTCCCACTATACAGCGTGCCCAGTCCAAAATACTCCGAACCATCACGAACGCACCATGGTATGTATCCAACCACAACCTTCATACAGATCTAAAAACTCCTTACGTATGTGTTGGGAAGAGAATTTGTCGGTTTGTTCTCATTCTTTCTCAGACAATGAAGATGAATATAAGGACTCTTACGAATGAGGTGGTTGCTCCGACGGAGGAGACAACATTTCATGTTGTGTAGGCGTCCGGGTAGTCTGAGTATCGTCGGGGCATTCCCGCCAATCCTACGTACCACCTCTCCATCGAAAACAAGTTACTAATCTACAAAACACTCATCAAGCCTATATAGACATACGGCATAGAACTCTGGGGCTACGCCAGCAAATCCAACATTCCCACTATACAGCGTGCCCAGTCCAAAATACTCCGAACCATCACGAACGCACCATGGTATGTATCCAACCACAACCTTCATACAGATCTAAAAACTCCTTACGTAAGAGAAGTCATCCGAGGAAACAGAACCAAGTACTTCAGCAAACTAGAAAATCACTCCAACTCACTTCTTCAACCACTACTACAACCTCATGAAAATCGAAGACTCAAAAGAATTTGGCCACCAGATCTAAGGAACTGAGGAGAACATCACTGGATGTTTATTCCGCTCACGACATGTAGAGTGTACAATTAGCTATTATATTGTACACCAAGCAGCTCATTGACTCATAGATTGTACAATCTGACTGTCTATAAAGGAATAAAAAAATAGTCCTTGAACTGTTTCGTGCTTACAGACATACAGACAGACAGGCAGAGACGGAGCAATTTCAATAGATTATCTGCAGGTGTGCATTCATCAATTAACAGCCATAAATCCGATATGGTCTAGTTTTAAACCGAGGCAATCTAAACATTTGTTTAGGATGTCTCAGAACAAGGTGCTGAAGAGATAATAAGCAGGAGGATGATTAAGAGAGATAAATGCTGAGGAGCGCCACGATTTCTACTTTTCACCAGATAAGTTATTAGGGTGATGAAATCAAGCAGGGTGAGGTGGGCGGGTCATTTAAACTTGACCTAGAGTTTGAACGCCGCGCTATGACGCGCATGGAGAAGTGGAAGTAAAATTCCGAGTTTTCTTAAACTATGCTCTAGGTGGTGGTGGCTAGGCAACTTCACACACAGGCCGCGTTACCGCATNGGCGGCGGCGGTGGTGGTAAGAAAAATCCCTGCCTCTGTGGGAGAATGAAACTAGTCGTCCAGTTCATAGCCAGACACTTCAGTGAATAGTGGACTTTTGTCAGTCTAAATAAAGGAGCCAAGAGCAAATAAGACCGAGCCTTTGGAGCACTTAGCGGGATTATCACCTCTTCTGCACCACTGCTGTATGTGCGTTACGTCTACTGAAGACTTTACTACCCTGCGACCATATAGATTATCTACTTATGTATTACATACAAGAGCGTTTTTATGTTATCGAAGATGGCAAAACGTGATCCCAATCGCACTGTACCATCTCGCTGTCGTGTCGCCCTCTCTGTCGAAACATGTAGCAAGACCGGACTGTCATGTTTCAGCTCAGTAGTCACAGTCATATCTTCTGCTCGAGTCTGTACGACAGATATATTTACGACCGGCAAAAGATCGCCTAACTGTAAATCTTGACTACAAACGAATGAGGATACAGATGTACAGCCAGACAAGAGTAGCATTGGATCACACATTTTGTGTACAGATTTTCGCATCCCTTGCTTTCCTATAAAATGCAAATGCAATTAAGTGAGCAACCGAAGTAATACATTCATAAGCCTGCTAGAAAGGCATAAAATTATGCATGCTGTATTAGGTGGGTCCCTTGTCACCAAGGTATGGCGCGTCCTCAGGTTGCGGATGGAGGAGACGGCCACCAGATATGGAGGGTAGCTGCGAATATACTGACTAATTAGTCGCAGCCAGCCGACAAGGGGTGGTCCTCCAGCTTGGCGTTTGCGCATGTGACTATGTCCTCACCGTAAAAAAATAAGCTTGTTACGAGATGTCACAAAGGGCCTCGGTACTAGATGGATTTTTTTTCCATAAACGACCTAAGCTAAAGTAAGTGGATATGAAATTTTGGGACATGGATTTGGACCGAAGAGAGATGAAGTGACGGGACAGTGAAGAAAATGGCACAATGTACAACTTCATAGCAATAGAACGAAGGGGTTATGCAACCCTTTCCTAAGCAATGGTTCGGTAAGCACGCTTTCGTGGCAACGGACACCGACATAACAACAGAAGAACGGTGTTTTCTGTGTGCTCCATGCCGAAATGTTATAAAATGATATGAGTGATTATAAAATACTTTCGTTTTTGTTAGTGCATATTTTGGTGTCAAGTTCTCGTCTAATCACTTCTTATTAAAAAATATATTAGCGTTACAATTCAGTAGTTTTAGTTTAGTATTCTTATATTTATACTGTTTGCTTGACTAGCATTTATAATTGTTAGTGAATGCATCCCGTTGTGTATCATATATTATTTCTTACTGAAAACCTTCACAAAATAACAATCAATAATACGTGTAAGTAGCTCTAGGATATACTTTTGCTACATGTTAAGGCCTTCAAAAATGCCATCATCAGGCAAATACATTAATGTAGCAAAAGTATCTCTTAGAGCTACTTACATGTATTATTGATTGTTGTGTTTTGACGGTTTTCAGTAATAAATGTTAACATATGTTATCAAGCAACAGCTAGTTAAGGCTGTAAAATACTGAGAAGGCATAGTTGTCATATACCGATTTGTGAAGCGTTGTAACAAGTTGTATAGGTGTGCAATCAGGTCATGAAGCGAGAACCCGCCAATCGTCACACCCCTGAACACGTGACAATACACTTCCTGCCGCTTTCGTTTGGAAATTATTTGATGTGACGGGTAGTTGGAGAAATACGAGGAATATTATCTTTTTGCTTAAGAAGTTTGAGGTCTATAGCGAAACTTAGTATTACAACAATATATATTTTATTCGCATCATGATTAATATTGCATACGCAATGACAAAGAATATTTTTGAGAAATGCGCATCATACTCCAAAATTATACTATAAATTTATATTACTATAGCTATTAGATGATTACTTTAAGAATAAATTTTGTACTCATTTTCAGAGCAGCATAGGGTGACGAATATTTAATGAAAGGTTGAACAAAATTCATAAAATTCAAAATAGTATTTAATTATGTACTCATGGAGCAGAACCCTTCTTAAGGAGCCGTAAATTCTGCAGCTACGCAAGAAACTGACAGCATTTTATGGAACCCCAAGGTTCATTACCGTTTACAAAAGAACCCTACACTGGGCCCTATCCTGAGCCACATCAATCCAATCAATACCATCGTATCTCTCTAAGATCCATTTTAATATCGTCCGCCCAACTAAGGCTTGGTCTTCCCAGTTGTCTTTTTACTCCTGGCTTTCCATCCAAAATCCTATATGCATTCCTCTTCTCCCCGTTCGTGCTACATGTCATGCCCATCATTCTAATTATACTAGGAGAAGAGTACAAATTATGAAGCTTCTCATTATGTATCATTCTCGTCACTTCATCCCTCTTCAGTCCAAATATTCTCAGCACCCTGTTCTCAAACACCCTCAGTCTCTGTTCCTCCTTTAATGTCAGAGACAAAGTTTCATACACATACAGAGCCACAAGTAAAATTACAGTTTTGTATATTATAATTTTTAAGTGTTTGGACAGCAGACGAGAAGAAAAAAGGTTCTGGACTGAATGGTAGCAAGCATTACTCGAATTCAATTTCCTCTTAACTTCCTCCTCAATCAGGTTTTGATTTTGTTATCGCCGTTCCCAAATATCTGAACTGTGCCACATTTTCAAAACATCTGCTTCCTATCGTTATGTCATGATCTTACCCTGCATTTTGGTGAAGAGACAGCAACATATACTTAGTTTTCTCTGTTTACTTCTAGACCAACCTCTTTGCTTGAGTCAATTAAAGTTTGTCTGTTTTTCTATATGGTATCTATATTATCACCCAGTAGATTTACATCATCGGCATAGACCAACAGCTGATGTGTCCCCTTTTATTTCAGTCCCATCTGGTTTTCCTGGACCTTCCTAAAGGCACATACTAAAGAAAAATTGAAAAGGAGTGGCGATAAAGCTACTCCTTGTTTTAGACCATTCTGGATAGCAAAAATTATCAGACAAGTCTATACCTATACGGACTTTATTATACACATTTTAATCAGCCTAACTAGTTTCATGGGCAACCCAAACTCTATTAGAATATTGTACAATATTTCCTTCCTAAATGAATCATAGGCTTTTTTGAAGTCTACGAATAGCTGATGTGCTGTCTCATTGTACTCCCATTTTTCTCCAGTATCTGATAAATACAAAAGATCCCATTCGTAGTTGATCCGTTATGTCGAAACCCACACTGATATCCCGAATAATTTTATCCATATATGGACTTAACCTTGAGAGAAGAATATTGAAAAACATTTTGTAAAAAACTGGTAGCAGTGATGTCGCCCGATAATTACTACAGTCAGTTTTATCACCTTTCTTATGAACTGGTACAATAATAGACTCCTTCCATTGATCAGGATATTTTTCCTTATTCCAAATAGAATTAATTATCTTATGGTTCTTAGAACGTAATGTTTCGCCTCCTGCTTGAATAAGTTCTGCCAGAATTTGATCACTATCTGGCGATTTATACCTTTTCAATTTTGGAATAGCACTTTCAACCACAAAAGGGCTGGGATCAGGTACTAACGGCTCAGCTGTATGCATTTCTATGTGCCTAATATCACTGACCCTATGTACATTCAGTAAATGAGAGAAGTAGTTCTGCCATCCATTCAAAATGTTGTGGGAATCTGCAAGCAGATCACCATTTTCACCCTTCGGTAAATTACTTCTAGGTTGGTAACCCATCATAAAGTCATTTATTCCTCTATACAGGTCTCTAATATTCTTATTCTTACTGTTCGTTGCAAGCTCATCAATTTTGTCTTTCAGATATTCCCTCTTTTTGTTCCTGAAATGCCTGCTGGTTTCACGTCTTATATTGTTCGGAGTGTCCCCATTAATTTGGCTTGGATCCTGTAACCACTGCAATTAGGCTTATTTTCTTTTCTCTAGTAATTTTGAACATCTTTCATTGAACCATGGCTTATGTTCCTCCAGTTCAAATAACCTAGACTATCCTTGGCTGGAAATTTTGATATTCTCCCTATGCGCTCTGAATGCTTCTGGAGCGTTCACAATGGGAAGTTGCAGACCATGAACTAATTAGCTTTCTCTAACAATTCCTTGCAGCCCAAGTTGTAGAGGAAAATGTTACAAACGTTTTACGAGCAATAATTAAGGCAGGCGCCTAATTTCGAATAGCGTGATTATTCAGGAAGTAAAGGCAACACTGCACTGATGGCCACAATAGTCTACACCTCCTATACAACCAATTTCTCAGCAGTGGTCGGTTGAATGTTGAAGCTAGCCGTGTTGCATTACCGTCAGTATAGGGGAGAGTTGTCGGATTTAGATCAGTTTTTAATTTCTCTCTTGTACGCAAACATGGACCATTGCAGAAAGGAAACAGATATGGGAATAAGACAAGCATCATGTGTACTTTCGTGCCATATATTTATCGAGACCAAAAACGTTAAATAAAAACAGGACTACAAATAAATAAAACATTCACAGCTGGCAACTGGTTTCGTAAATTGGGCCACAGGTTTCCTACATTGGACCATTCCCAAAAGCAATGAAATTAAATTTGAGGTCTAAGAAAATTGTTCAAAACTTTAAAATAAAGTAGAAAACGAAGGAACATAACCATTCAACTACAGTGGGGGAGTACAAATAAATTGAAAATACTTTCGTGGACTATAGAAATTATTACACCTTTGGTAGGCTTACAAAATTAACATTTAACTTCCTTGTGCCTTAAAGTGGGCTANGAATCATGCCCTCTTTACTACTTTTGGCACACAAGAAACAAAACCGACTGGAGTCCCCATCATTTGCATCTGCATCTCAGGCGTGGGACAATTTTATTTTCATTTTCATTTTCTTCTTTCATTTATCTTTAGAATGTTCCAGCGTCCGTTTGTAGAGACCGCTAGTTAACAGAGTTGCCTTTTGCGCTCTTCCATGGCTTCTTCGTGACACTCTTGATCGTGGTACAGCTGTCAGTTTTGGCAAAGGGGAAATCTGCTCTAGAGTCTTCTTAAAGTACTTCATTCTCTTAGTAGGTGATTAAGCACAATAGACCACTGTTGGTCGCGGTGCAAGGGTCGAGAAGGCCCACCCCTTATACATTCATACTAGACGATTCGTAATCTCCATCTCTATTACTGTCGTCACTGTTTCTGGATTCTGACTTTCAGAGGAAGTGGCTGGCAGTGTCAGCTGGAAGCAGAGCAGCGGCAGGAGCAAACTGGTGCTCTAGGAGTTTATGGCGATTGACTGCCCAATCCCTGTTGAATGGAAGGCCACCAGTCTCAAACACGTTATTCCAATTCTTTGCTTTAAAGATTCTCAGAGGCGGTATGCAGACACCTGCAGTACCGACTGCGCAAGGCACTGTGGCGTTGACCCCTCGTTCGCCACTTGCAACAGTGTCTATCTGATGTTTCCTTTCTGCGCAACGTTTCGGCACGGTGCTGAATCCAGACTCATCTACGTTGAATATCTTGTCAGGTTTGCGCCCAAATTTTGCGATATTGCTTTCCAACGGATCCAAAAATGCATTACATTATCGCTGTTGAAACCTTTTGCTGTTGCTAATGAGGTAGCCTCTGGTTTCAGAAGAGACGGTAAGGATTTCTTCTCATAAATGTACAGAACCGTTTTTCCCCGGCCAACTTTTTCTACTTGCTGAATGTGTGAAGAATTTTATATTTTTCTGCCACATTAAATGCTAACTTTCTAACATCCTTAATGCTCAGCCCCAACCCACAAAAATACTCTTCTAACATGATAATATGATCAGTTAGAATCTCCAAAGAATGCAGCTTGTCTGCCTAGAGCCCACACAGCATTCAGATGCTAGTTTTTCTTCGTGGCACATCTCCTTACTGTGGCCTTAGCAACTCCATACACCCTACTGTACTCATTCAGGGTCCCCATTTCTATACACCGCAACTGGTATCTGCAATTCATTTTCAGTCCATTTCCCACACTGTCCTCTTTGCCTCATTTCGGATATGATAATTGAAGGAAAAAAGAATGTTTAAGGATGTTTTGAACAACTCGCAGTAATGAGACACATCGTATCCTGCGAAGGACCGATCCAATGCAAGCAACTTGCGGTGGTTCAAAGTAGGCAACTTGTAGGTTTCGTCAGAAAAATGTGTTTTTATCATTACATTTGTAATGCAAGCTAAAGCAGGTACATCATATTGTATCTAAGACAATACACTTTACATTAGTAACGTTTAAAATTATGGAACTTATAGAACGCAGAAGAAAATTGATTTGAGATGCCAGGAAAAATAATGTTCACAGACCACTACTATCCAAAAGTCAGCGAGACTGAGCGGAATGGCTACCCTCACTCCTCAAGCCTGTGCAGTCAACCATGATACTGCAAGATAAAACGGCGGTAAAATCTAGGAGCCGGTCCAAACTCGGTAACTCTCCCATATATTTCTGTCAGTTCTCACGTAATATCTTCGCTTAGAGAGCTAAGGGTTTCGATCGGACATTATGTATAATAGAATGCCGTCTCCTATCTATCAAACTAAGGTCAATTTGGTTGTTTTCCACTAAATGCAGTTTGTATTGCCACACTTCCCACGTTCCCACTAGATGCAGTTGTATTGCCAACCTTCCCACGTTCCTACCAGTTAAAGCTTGTATTTGCCTCCCTTTGACGTTCCCACTAGATACAGTTTTTATTGCCAACCTTCCCAGGTTCCCACCAGTTACAGTTCGTATTGCCACCTTTCCGACGTTTCCACTAGAAACAATTTGAATTGCCACACTTCCCACATTCCGACTAGATAGTTTTTGTTGCCAACCTTCCCACGTTCCCACTAGTTAGAGTGTGTACTGCTGTCCTTCCCTCACTTCAATGAGATATAATCTGTTTTGACATCCCCTCATCATTCCCATCAGTTACAGATTGTTTCGTCATAATTCCCACATGCCCCCCACTAGCTATATAGCAGTTTATTTTGCCTTCATTCCTTCATCCCCATCAGTTTTCTTGTACTCTTCTTTCATTTCCACAGGTAACAATTTTCCATTCCTCCCTTATGCCCACTAAGTACAGTCCTGCTCTCCCCCCCCCCCCCCCACCCCCCTTCATTCCCTCCACTAGTCCACACTATGTTGCGATCTTCCCTTATTCCACAGTTACAGTTTGTCTCTCAAGCTTTTCCTCAAATCTCTTTCTCCATTCTCCCATCATTCCCATTATTTACAACACACCTTTCGCACTAACCGCAGTGTATCTGTACCTTCCCTGATTGCCACTAGTTAAGCCTGTCTCTCCTTCCTTCCCTCATTCCCACCAGTTACAGTCGAACAATTTCAGCACGAAACACGCGCCACTAAATTACATATCGATCTAACCAAACAAGCCATAATTTCTAATCGGACTATTCCTAATGGCTTGATCACGGTTTAGGATTCGCTTCAGAACATACGTAATTGTTTCGCTCGGCGGCTGATCACTTGCTTTCGAGTCCATGACGGCACCAGCGTTTTCTGTTTCTAAAAGCAGAGTTGCTTATGCATTACGGCTGCTTTCTCCGCCGAATCTCCAAGTTCACAATCCGCGTAAATGTCTTAGTTAGCATCTGCCTCTGAAGGTCAATATAACAAGTGTACCTCCAAATAAAAGTGGCGCTTCCATTTCCATCCCTCCAAACTTACTTTTATTATCGTTCTCCTGCTTTTTAATATTTGTGTGCTGAAAAAAAGTAGAACGGCCATGAAAGCTAAACATATCCAATTCAATTAATTCCTTTTTTTGATTACATGTAGCATCGTGTTGCTTTCCTTCAGAGACTGACTCCGTCATTATTATTAAAGTTCACTTATTGTAGATTTAAGTCTACAGTTAACAAAGCTACCTGTTATTACGTGTAATAGAAACACGCTATCCGTACCTTGTAAGTATGTCATTACATCTACACCATAACAGATAATGAGATCGGTGGAGCATGCAGTGCGTAAAGGAGAGAAAAGAAAGTCAAATAACGTTTTAGCCAGCAAATGTGAAAGGAGGGAAGAGACCATTTCGAATAGATTGGAGGATAATATTAAAATGAATCATAAACAGGACGTGAAGGTGAACAACAAGGGTCACAGAAGACTCTTCATGAAGAAAGTAGTGAAATTTCGAATTCCAGAAAGGGCTGATATTTCTTGACTGGCTGATCAACTATTAGCTTCTGTAAAAAAGAATCTTCTTAAGTTTGTTGAATCCCTTCACTTTTAACCTTTTCCTACATGTGCCAAGACGTGTCAACCCCTTGGGTTTACCGACAAGCCCAATACACATTTCTCATCACGACCATGTGTTCTACATGCCCTCTTCGTCTCATACTCCTTGATTTTATTGCCCTAATATTGATCTCTGACGAATAATACAAATTATGAAGATCCTCAATGCGCTATTTCCGACAGCTGACAGCTACTCCCTCATTCTTCTCGCCACATTGATATCAATCGTTTATTTCACTGCACAGAACTTGCCGCTGCATGTGTATAAATGGCAGAGAGGCGTCCTTATGCTAAATTAAGTAACACTAGATTTATGTAAAGTAAACAAAGGCAATGGTGGTCTGTGCGCTTGGGGCAACCGAAAGTCCACCCATATCAACACTCAACACTCGGTATTCTAGCCAGAGTAAGGTAAAGTTCTCTCTATGTTTAACTACTTATGCACTATACTATTAAGGCGTATAGGGGAGTGGATGTATAGATCCACATTTTCTTGACCTCGGCACCAGCAGGAGGTAATTGGTCAGCTTCATGCCTCGGCCGCTTTACCCCCGGGGAAAGAGCCCCCGCTACACATTGCATACAAGACTGGGTTGGCCCCAGAGCCGGTCTGGAAAACGTGGAGAAGACAAAATTCCTGACCCTACCGGGACTTGATCTCCGATCCCTCGGATATTCGGCCTGTAGCCAGTTGCTATACCGGCTGTGCTATTAGAGTAACGTTTAGAAATCTGTGAAAGCTACCATTCGTTATGCGCATTCGAATCTGGAAGACACAATCGAGACGGTATTAACGCATGACTGACGAAGCCGATGTCCTGGTGCTCACGGACCACTGAACGGGGGGGAAATAATGAAGTGTGACTTCCCTCCATTCGTACACATTTCACAGTTCACGTAACCATAGTAACATTACATTGCGTCACCATAATGCTTACAGCAGAAATCAAATGAAAGCTAAATCGGTCTGGTTGACAGGACGTTTGCATTTACAGTGCATGATTTCATTCGGTTTACTAAGGACATGGCTGTAGAGGACTCTGTACAATGCAGAACATAGAGCAACCTGTGTGATGCTGTTCATTCTACATACATACATACATACATACAGAGTGCTGTACAGTGAAACCTGACACTTCGTGGAGCTGAGCCCTCTTTAAGAAGCCTCCAGTCACGCACCTACTCAAGAACTTCCCAACATTTTATGGAACCCAAAGGTTCACTACAGCGTTCACAAGAACCCTCCACTGGTCCCTATCCTGAGCCAGATCAATCAAGTCGATCCCACTCCATCCTATCTCTCTAAGATCCATTTTGTACCAAACCCCGTGTACATTTTGCTTACCTTAGGTCGTTTTTCCAAATAATTCGTCAAAGTCAGGGACCCTTTGTGACATTTCGTAACAAGCTTATTTTGTATGATGAGACCTTATTAGCCAGACGCCCAACCCCGAAGCTGGAAGACCACAACTTGTCGGTTGTCCGCGACTGCTTATTCAATATATTCGCAGCTTCTCTCCATACCTGGAGGCTGTGTCCTCATTCTGCAACCTGAGTAGGCTTCATGGTCTGGTGACAAGGGACCCACCTAACATGGGCAGTAAAACCTGATAAAAATTAAACCTTTATTAGACAGGAACCTATCTTCATCGGTATATTTCTCTGAACGTTGAACAAAAACTCTATAATATTACCTCTAATAGTGAAAAAGCAACTTTAATGCAAAAGTAAAAACAAAATGTAGAATACGCTATGCTTATTTTATTCTTGTTCCGTCTTATAATTCTATTCAGTACTGTGTTTTCCGGAACTTCATCTGAGAAGAAACACAAGTAGAAAGTAATCAAATTCGGAAGTCAAATAAACGGACATATGCAGAATACACTGCAGCATATATCCACTAATATAATTCCTACTGGAAACTCAACCGATCGCCGTCATTTGTCATACAAACTATGCCATGCTTTATCCTGTCCCATGTTCTTTTTACATTCATCCCTTGTATAACATGGTACATATACACACAACCTGTGCCATTTATCATAAACGTACGAAATAGTTTTCTGCCTTAGTGCAGCACGCTGCCTTTCGTGCAGCAATATTGCGAGGTTCCTCAATATGCACTGGACATCATCAACCGCCGCATCCACTAAGCAAGTCCTTCCATTTACCAACACAAAACAAACGCTTTATCTAACTTTCAAATTTACAAAGTGAATATATGAAGATTAGGTACGGCCATGTGTACGTATAAAATGCAAGAGGCTGGAACGAAATGTTGGAGGCTTGTGATTTAATATGAAATACCGAAACGCGGTGATCATGGGCGACTAATTGAAATGTTAAAGCTCACCAACAGTTTTGTGAATATCTGTAACCTGGAATAATACCTAAATTTTGGGGACATATTAAATACGATATTAATTATTCTAATGACGAGTATCAGTAAAGAACTTTACAAGTATTTACGTGTAGTATAGCTCTCGGAAATCTACTGTCTTGTGAAAGGTAAAGTTGTCCCTGTTTTTCACTAATTAAGCAANAATACCTAAATTTTGGGGACATATTAAATACGATATTAATTATTCTAATGACGAGTATCAGTAAAGAACGTTACAAGTATTTACGTGTAGTACAGCTCTCGGAAATCTACTGTCTTGTGAAAGGTAAGGTAAAGTTGTCCCTGTTCTTCACTAATTAAGCACCACGCCATGAAGGTGTATGGGGGAGTAGATGTATAGATCCACATTTTCTTCACCTCGACACTAGTTGGAGGTGAGTGATCAGCTTCACGCCCCGGCCGCTTTACACCCTTGGAAAGATCACCCGGTACCCATTGGCTTGAAGGTTGGGTGAACCCCAGAGACGGTCTGGACGACATGGAGAAGAGAAAATTCTTGTCCCTACCGGGACTCGAACTCCGACCCCTCGGTCGTCCAGCCCGTAGACAAAGAAGATATGGCTATGATAACTGGCTGACATCCTTTCTTATGGTACTGTCTCTGTTCTTAGGGCACCCGGTAGCGTAGTTGGTTCAGGCACTATGATACAAGCAGAAAGGTCTTGGGTTCGAATCGCGATGGGATCATTGGAGTTTTTCAATTTACCTGATCCTTCCGGCCTCATTATGGCCCTGGGGTCGAATCAGCCTCTAACATAAATAAGTACCGGGAATCTTCCTGAAGTGTGACGGGCGGCAGGCGCGTAGGGCTGAAAACCTCACCGCCATCCCTGGAAACCGCGACGTCTCACATTCCTATGGACCTTCACGACCTGTTACAGGGATAGCTTTAGCTTTGTTCACTTCTTACTGCCTCTGTTGTTAGCCCTGACTAGCTACATCTGAGAACACACATATAACTGGCAATACCACAACCTTCAAAAGAGTTCCAAATTCAGGTGCAAAGAGTGTGAATCGGACCGTATCATTAAGAGAAAAGAAAGGGCCGCGCCATATCTCAAGCGGTTAGTCGCTGGCTTCCCACCGCGGCGGCCCGGGTTCGATCCCGGGGTCTGGTAAAGTGAGATTTGTGGTGGACAAAGTGGCGCTGGTCCCACTCAGGACATGCATGTTTAGTTTGTGTGTGTGTGCGTTTTTCTGTGTTTGTGTACANATCATAATCACCCGGGACAGGCTACAATAGGCCAATCAGTGGCCGCCGTGCCGAGTGGACCCAGCTGGACTCCACTCCCCATTAAGCGAATTCAGAACAAAAAAAAAGGGGGGGGGACAGGGACAAGAAGGGCACTATAATTTAGAGTGAATCCAAAATTATATTATAGGCCAAAAACTCGACAAATCTCGTCGGATCATTTGTCGTCCAGAAGAAGTTACACGTGGAAGGACATACCAGAATGAGCACTCCGATAAGCATGCATCAGGGCATTCGTTATTGAAGTGGTGCAACGCGTAAGCATCACAGACATCAACACCACTCACATGCTACTAGTATATCCGGAAAGTCAAATAGCTGTTTTGAAGCGATGCCACTTCGCAACTGCAGATGCTAAAACACTCCAAGATTAAACTCATAATTTCAAGTCTACAGTCAGCGAAGTGAAAGCGAGAGCCGGTTATTGCTCTGCACCCATCTAACCGATACAACAATTCTTACTACACATGTAATGAAACATCTGGAGTGTAAAATGTAATTGTAGACCACACGAAGGCCGATCATAGTGACCGCTCGGTCTAAGGCATGAACCGTTTTCGCCCGCTCGAACACTGGGATCTTGGTTTCGAATCTCACTCGAGTCATGGATGTCTGTGCGTGTTTGTTTTGTGTTTGTGTAGCTCTGTGTGCAGGTAGCAGCCTTGCGACGAGCTGATTCCCCGTCCAAGGAGTTCCGCCGACTGTGTATAGGATTAGGACACTGAAAAAGCGGCCAAGGTCCACAAGGACTGTAGAGCCACAGACAGATAGATCACATGAAACAAACTCGTGTGTGTGTGTGTGTGTGTGTGTGTGTGTCGTTTACGACAGCTCGTACACTCATTACTTTAAAAAAAATTTACGTTAGGTTCGTCATCACATTGCATTATTATTGCCACTAACATTGCGCTTGTAACACGTCGCGAGAGAGAGTGAGGATGAGAAAGTATAAGGATCACATCTTCCTTCAATTGCATTTTGTTACACGAGAAATAAGGCATATTTTCTGAGAAAATCAATATTGGAAAGAAATTTTTAATATATGGGAGACAGTGTCAAATTTAATCAATCAAAGGACGAGAGATTAAGCGCTGTTACTCCGTACTTGGGTGGTCCGGTTTAGATCCTCGCCTCTTAAGCAAATGTAGAGAAAGCAGTGTACATTAAAACAAACGGTGGTAGTAACTTTACGTATTCTTTCTTCTTCATAATTCACAAAAATCGTCCCATTTAATTTAACTAATGGAGTCAAGAAAGCGTTGTTAAATAAGACACGAAGATGATACATAACATATATAATAAAACAGTTTGTATAAATTATTTGTCAATTTTCCCCGACTGGTGACAGGTATTCACATGCCGACTATGAAAATGAGCTCTGATGTCTGTCAGTGTTGTTTATAGATATTTCACTTACTTGTCCCAGGGAAACTAAAGATAGCGATCTACTTTGTATCAAATGCCTCTATTATGATATTTAAAACGTCATTATAATCCCGTTCTTATTACACAGGCAAACGCACTGGAATATTATTTCATATGCAGAGACACACGAGTTTGCCTGGACAGAGGGGCGTGTCCGCCTGAACATCAAACAGTATTGTCTGTCCATCCTGAATATTCTCTGTGTTGTTTACAGATTCATCAATAAGCGGAAGTTTTTAATGAATGTCTACAAAAATAAAGTTAATGCATTACCAATGCAACAAAGTTGAAATTTTTCATACGATATAAAGTTCAGCCAGAAAAAGTACGACATTTACTATTAAAATAAGAACGTCGGTATAAAACTGTAGACCATAATATTTTCAACTGAAATCGCTAGTGTAATTCAATCTGGGTCACTGTCATGGCCCGCCCCCTTATTTTAAAATGTAGGTCAGCGACCTGGATTAATACTCACACCATACTGTATTATTTTAAAACGGTAAACTATATAAATTCCATTACACAACTAACTCTTATTTGGGAGTGAGATGTTGCCAATGACTTCAGTGACTCCACCCATAGAAATTTAATAGGCCTCTCTACTGCTTTCAGGAACTCACGGAGCACAGCTGACCACTGAACGAATTAAAGATTCGTTTATACATACAAGTACGTATACGCCTTGAAGGAAGAAGATTACCGACACGAAACATATGTTGGAAGAAATGTCAAATGACGCAGACACATCTCATACACAAGACAAATAGAATACCTGTCTCCATCGTGCCTGAAACATATGAAACTCGAGTTCACCAGTGACGTAACTACTTACTCAGACTCGTTGTTCTCGAAGATGAGCTCTCCATGGGCGGCCTCGTACTCCTTGCCGGCCTTGGCTGTTCCATCCTCCGTATAATAGCTTACGGAAACTCGACCTCGTGCCCCGCTGCATCGCACCACCCGAAGCTCACACTGACCCACAGACTCAACTAACTCCACATCCTTCTCGGGGAAGCTGAACACTCCTCCATGGTCGTCATCCAGGATCATGACGGTGGCGAGTGAAGGGCTGACCAACTGTGGAGCCGGAGGCGGTGGCAAAGGTTTGGCAGAAAGACGTCGAATTGGAGCCGGAGCAGCGTCACCATTGGATTGACCCGTCCTCAGGTTACTGAGCCGCACGTAAAAGTGCTCGTCCTCTTCGAAGACGTCATCGTCTATAACTTGGAGACGGAACGTCTGAAAAGTCTCGCCAGGACGGAAGACTAGAGTTCCCCGAGTGCTAACATAATCGGAACCTGCATTAGCAGAACCGTCTTCCGTGGCGTAGTCGACCATGATGACCTGGTTACTGTCGCCACCCTCGCGAACCACACGCACCTCAAATTCGCCCACGTTCTCCATGACGGTGTAATGGCCAGGGTCGAAGAACACCTTTATGCCGGAATCCTCCTCGCGCTGCAACTCTGCCTTCACCTCGGACAGGTCACTCTGGGCGCGCTCCTGGATCTTCTTCATGATGTTGCCGCCTCCAACCATCTTGCGCGTGGCCTGGATGCGATAGAAGGCGCGACTCTTTGGCCCCTTGTTTAGGACCTCCTCCTGGGCCATGATTTCGAGCTGCTCCAGGTCCATAGCCGGGTACTTCTTCCTCAACTCCCGGAGGGTGGTGATGTACTCTCGGCGGTTCTGCTCAAACTCACGCACCTCCTCGCTCTCAGCCTCCTCCTCCAGGGTCTTGAGGCCGCCGTCTATATGGTTGATTTTGTTGCTCATCTCGACATCACCTTCGCTTTGCACAATGACGCCGCGCCGGTTCATTCGGTAGTTCTTGTGCAGGTACTTATAAATGAGGAGGCGTCGGTCTGCAATGTAGGCTGTGATCACGGTGGCTGGGAAGAACATGAAGGTAAGGAGGCCCTCCCACACCTCTACCTCGCCAACCGAGGAAACGGACAGAATGATGTATAGCCATACATAGGCGAACACTGACCACGTGGCTGTCACAAAGAACACTCGCAAGTGTTTGATCTTCCGGACCTGCCCTTCTGGGATCACCATCACACAAATTGCTATTATAACGAACAAATTATAAGCGGCCGAACCAACGATGGTACCGGGACCTAAATCACCTGCCTCAAAATTCTTGGCATAAATTTCAATAATAGAAAGAAGAATCTCCGGAGCAGAAGACCCGAGGGCCATAAGGGTCAAATTGGCCACTGTCTCGTTCCACACTCTCACCACTAGGATCTGCGTCTCCCCACTCTTCTTACGCACAGTGATTTCCTTTTCCTGAGACGTAATGACTTCAATAGCGGCCATGAAGCGATCTGATATGATTGACACACCAATGAAGAGATACAGCATGGCGGAGAAGTAAACAAGTCCTCTGGCGACCCGGTCGCCAATGCTAAGGTTGTCCAAAGGCAACCACACTGGGAGAAGAAGTCCGTCTTCGCACTGTTGCGTGGCATTATCCGGTTTTGAGGCCTCTGAAACGTCCACCACCAGACTCAGCGCTAGCAGTAACATAGCCGCCGACGCCGCCATGGTTCAGTAGCGCGCAACACACGTCACAACATCTTAACGCATACAACTACCATGCTTGCTGGCTCCGCGGCTACTGAAACCCCACCTCACCGCTGCAAGCGAGTCCCCGGCGCAAGTCTGCTGCTTCAACTCACTCCCGCCAACGCTGTGGTTACTCGCTGCTGCCAACCCTCTCGAGCCCATGCAGCTTCTACCTCACGCGTACAAAACTCGACTGATAACGTATTCGGATGTAGGTCTCAAAAGACATCATGTCACGAGCGTGTGTGCCCACGCGAGGGGACGATCTCAACAGCTGTGTCTGCGCGCACCTTCCGCTGGGTGGACCCGTCCACAATGTCGTCACGAGCCAGCACTTAAATAGGAGCAGGGCAACTGGGTGCAGACTGAGATGCTTGAGGAGGAACAATGGAAGGAAGAAAATAAAGAAAGAACTAGAAAACAGAGAAGAAAAATAAGGAAAATGAAAGAAAGGAGGAAAATAAAGAAGCAAGAAATAGCGGAGGAAGAAATAAGAAGGGAATACAACATTACAGAAAGAAATAGACGACACGAGAACAGAGGACAAGAGAACTGGAAGAAAAAATGAAGGCGTAAAAAAGACAGGAAGACAAAACAAGGAAATGAGCTGTGCTGCACGATTCAGCTGTGCAAGCAGGAAAGTATAGCAGTAAAGGCGCGTCGGAATGGCAGGCAGGAGCACTGCAGGAGGATAATGCGTCTCATGAGAGTGCGTTCCTTTAGGCGGTGCAGTCCGGTCATGACATGAAGTTACTCCTTAATAACTTATTGTAATACGACTAGTCAACTTTCGAATTAACACTGTCTGCATCTTCTTGTATCAAAATGCCACTCATCCCTATTCGTCCGTTGTCCAGATTGTAGGCATCTGTATGTCTACGAAGTAGAAATTTCGTCCTCCTTCGTCCCCTCCTCTTTCGAGGCAGAGAATGCTGACGTCACTGTTGTCCGATACTGTTTCGAGACTGGCAAAGTTGAACGCTGATACGAGTNAAAGACGTCTATATTTAGTACAGCTGCATCTTCTTTGTTTTTTTTTCTCCTAAATCAAAAGCGTCTTGCAAAAATCTTATTTACACATGATCGTGCAGTTCTAATACCTGACTATTCATCCATCTCAGAATTGTGTTCTACAAAATATGTTACTTCATTAAAAAAGTAAATAACGAATTTCTCATTCAAGTTTATAACTTCTAAAGTTCAGAAAATTTTAAAGTGCAGATACAATATAGTCTACTCGCACCAGAGGTACCACACAGTCATAAACAACTGTCCTGGATTTTCCATGAATATATGCAATATCTACACATATTTATAAAAAAAGAGTTGTATAACCAAAGGAAGTTTATGCTCCTCCAATCTTTACTGAACTTGTTGAATTCTGTGTATAATAAATTAAGGCCTTCTCCAGTAAACTTTGGTTCTTGCAAGATAGGTTCCCTTCTTCAGGTCTACTTTAATGTAACTTTATTACATTAACTTTCTTTTATTCACGTATTTCCCATAACCATTCATTCTTACTGAATCACTCCTTACTGTGACAGTCCGTGTAGAAAGCAAATGTGTCCTGTAGAGTCTTGGGTGGTATAGCGATGGATGTCAATGCGAATATAGGCCATAATTCTGGTGTGCATGAACACCATGAAGTACACACAGAGTTCGCAACTTTCATATTGTGGAACTCCATTTAACAATTGCAAGCGACAGAAAAAGAAAGTTTCAAAATACTTAAAATACCTATATGCAGGCCTACTCTTGGAAGACTAAGTACCTACATTTATATTCATCATCGTTGTCGGCAATCGTTTTTCTGTGGGTTCACACAGATTATAGAAATTACTTCATAGTGTCACGCGTTAGTGACCAGACTAATGATAAGAGTCCATACTTCGATTTGTTAAATACTTGACAACTCGCAAATTCAATAATTATAAGGCTATCGCTAATTTACACGCTTAACCAATCGCTAGAGCACACGCTGTCTTCTCAGATGGCTATCTTCGTGTGCCGGTTGCTTCGTAGCAGGTGTTGTCAATGCAAATTCCCCTTACTGCTTCCGTGTTCAACGGCTCCTGTCCTCGCTGGCTGGCGACTGGCTTGCAACCGGTTCAAACCAATCCAGGCCAGCCCTAACCAGCAGAGTCGTTCTTGGTTTCGAGCCCAGCCGGGACCCATGATCTAATTTATGTTCTTTCCAAGACCGTTTATGTGTTTGGAAATTGGGTCTCCTCTTCCACGAGGGAAGGGGTTTGTCTTTCTGAATGAGAGACTTTGGTATCAAGCCACAGTTGTGGTCAAGATTATGTTACTACCGATGGTCAGTCGGCCAGTCTCTCTCGGTGTCAAGGTCCATCTGGGGCCCAAGGTCAGATTTTTGTTACTGTCAGACAGTTGCGAGCATGTTTATGTAAGGCGCTCTCTCTGACGAGAAGACAGGTCTGTCGTTTACAACTGCTGCTGACCCTCGCCAGCGCAGTCATTCTCGGGTCCGAGTCCCGCAGGAGTCATGATCACATTTTACTGTCTCAGATTCGAGACTCCCGCAACTTGGAGGGCCAGGCCCCGTCTTTATATTCCCCAGGAACTGGACAGCCCAGTTATACCCCAGTTACTGGGTTTCCTTTTCGTCGCCTCCTACGACTCGCAGTGCTTCGGTGAAGGTCCTTTCCAGTCAGAGTCATAGTTAATTTAAGACTGACAATTAACAGCAAATCAGTTCGTCTTAGAGCCAATTCCCTTGAGGATCACGACCAGGGACACGACTGTTCTCCTTTCTTAATTTCGGCACGGACCGCACAAACAACACCTCCACCGGTTCCTCTACTTTTGAGTGCACACCCGTTACCTAGCAATACTTATTTGTCCAGCCGTTTTCTTGCAACGGACCCCCTAATCGTGTGACAATAAGTTTAGCCTCAACGTTTATATTTCCAAAAATAATTTTAATTCTGTCCAGTTTCGTCTCTCCACTGATGAACACTGAATGCTATGACTTGACTGATTCTCTGCTATGTGAAAACATTGAAAGAAAATGTTTTGTAAAAAGACACAGAACCTTGTAGCAAAAATAAGCTATCCATTGTCTATGCAAGAATCTGCGACTGTGTATTGAGAGTCCTAGAAAGCCTGGCATTCTCTGCGGTCTAGATGCTTGTGGACAGTACTTTCTCCTCTGCTCCTCTCGTCTTCTCTTCCTCTCCTTCCTTCGCCTTCCTACAGCATGCGAAATTTCTCTTCTCACAACCTCAGGCCAGATCCGGGCAGGTCTAGTCCAAAAGAACGTTGTAATGGCAAAAATAAACTAACTCATGGTCTGGGAAATTGGCATTTCTGAATGACACACAACAAAAGCTTTGGAGTCTAGATCAGCTACCAGAGGCGGTGAACTCGTGCCAGTTGTCATGTGACGTCAGACAGTGCCTCTATGGTCGGGAAGAGAAGGTAATTGAGCCAGATAAGTGAGTTAGGATTTGCATACACTAAAATAATGCCACAATACTGAAATGTTCATAAAGCAGGCAGTAACAATTTTCCATCACCGGGGAAGTTGAAAGAAGCCTATACGAGTATTAATCTTGGAATGACAAGCTATTCAGTCTAAAAACGTTTTAAATATTTATATGGCCTTACATGTTTCGGTCCTCTGGAGTCATCTTCATTCGAAAATGAATACAAGATAAACGTCGTGTTGTAACCTAGAAAACGTAGTGCTGAGGGCATTGTCTGGATATAACGGGGACTACACAACAAAGATAATACAAAATTACGTAAGCTGGAGCATCGGTGCTGTATTCTTCACATAATTAAAATGAAATAAGAAACATGAGATGGTTTCGACATGAAGGATGCTAAGTTATGTATACAGAATTTTGTTTCGAGTGCAAAAGTGGCCTCTTTCAGTGAAGAAGGGGCATAAACA
Source organism: Cryptotermes secundus (assembly GCF_002891405.2). NCBI lineage: Eukaryota > Metazoa > Arthropoda > Insecta > Blattodea > Kalotermitidae > Cryptotermes > Cryptotermes secundus. Next base: position 353,132 of record NW_019742552.1, on the reverse strand, counting down.
TAATTACTTGAGAAAATGTTCATGAAAAATTTGGTAGAATGACAGCAATTAGAATATTATATAATGAGGGTCTTCTTGGTTTATAGCCACGTAAAATTATTAAGATCGAGATATCTAAGGAGCTGAACATGGACAGAAATGGAGACAAGGAATTCATAAAAATTCATCAACATTTTGCAAAGGGCCTTTTGGGAAGTGGTAAAGGAAACGATAAAATAAGATATTTCCTACGAGAGGGAGCAGTTAGAATAAACCTAGGATCGGAATTGGCCAAAGGCCAAGTCCTTGTAGATGATGATGATGATGATGATGATGATGATGATGATGATATATCGTAGTTGTGGAGAAGGATAGCGGAAGGAAGTAGTTCAGGATACTGCCACTGGTGAATTTGATACTGCCGAACTTGAACTTTCCACTTCTTTTACCACAGAGACAGTTAAATGTCATTAAAAGAAACCGCTTTGAAATTTCAGGCCTAGATGGGAGGAAATTATTGACACATATCTTAGAAATACACGTTGTAAAACTGTCAGCTTGATTGAACCTGCTCTCTGTAGGGTGAATTGGTGGGCTCTTGTAAACTCGATTATGAACTTTCTGGTTTCATGAAAACAGGAATTTCCTTCATCAGCTAAATAACTGAAAATTGCTGAAGGAAACCATATTGTGGAATTAACAGAAAACTACTCTCGACGTTGTTTTGTATAATGAAATCCGCCATTAGACAAATTTATCTATCGAGCCCTGAGAACCTCTAGCGGAAACCAAGGGATTGGAAATCCACGACCTAAGTCTTTCTTGCGACATATTACGACAGCACGTTTGTTAAAACAGACATGGGCGTTATAGGACTATGTATATATCAATCATCCATCCATCTCCTTCCAGATCGGACATATACACATAACTGGAAGCGCCCGTCAAATAGAAATCAAAATTAAATAATAACGTGCAATATAACAACGGACCTCAGAGCACCATAACTTTATATTTTATACTATTTCATATTATTGTCATATAGTAAAATACTACTTGAAACTACGCACGTACATATATTATTAATTGTTGTGTTGTGACGACTTTCAATAAAGTAAAACTGTATTTCATAATTCGATGCCTTTCCGTGTTGTAAGTCCTGGTATGGTGCATTTGTGCGAAGCGATTCGCCATTTAACGTAGGTCACAGATCTCAAGAATAGGTCAGGGGCGTCAGGGGTCTGCTCTCCCACAAGGGAATGAAAATGTATGACGCAAGAGGGGCGTGACCGGATGACGCATCGGTGACCACGCATGTCGTGACATAACTTCCGTTATGGTAGCGTGCCTCCGTAGAGCAGAGCGAAATGGGAACCGAATCAGCTGGGAGGGAACACGAAGTGTCCTACTCAACTACAGGTGGAACTAGTGAAGTCAGCGATTGCAGCGGTGGTGGACCAGTATGTCATGCTCTCTCCGCTCAATTTGCATGAAACGGAGACAAAATTGAGAGATCGTATCTCTCTGTCTAGCCTTTCAAAGAACTACACATTTCATCTCCTCTGGCGATTTTCGATTAAATTTGGTATTAATGTTCTGCATTAATTTTGGAGGGCGAATTTTATTTTGGCATAAATCCATCCAGAGTAAACCTGACTTTTCACGAAAATTGATATTACCGGTTCTGTAAAAACTGATTACCCATAACAAAAAAAAAACTCATCTCTCCTTAACATATATAGCTGTTATTTAAAATATATTAGGTTGCGGTTAAAATTTAACGCAATATAAGGTAACAGAATTCCTACCTCTCCAGCATGATCAGCTTCTGAAAAACAATTATTATTTTAATTCTACAGTAAATGCCCGACAGGACCAATGATCTTCGCATGGTTAGAAATAACGCATTTGGAAAATGGGTCTACGTGTGTTTCGAATTGGAGTTCATCTGTGATATTTTAAATTCTCAAGTTTTGCTGGTACACTTCACCAGAAGAATCCTATAGTTAGAAGTAGGTTTAAATTGCTTTCTATTATTTTCACTGAATATTCATATTAACAGCTCTTCCAAAAGAAACAAATGCAGCATTATTAACAATATACTTTTATATTAGGCCTTTGTTCTAAACTCCTGATAACATGCTCAACATGTTAAGATACTCATTCAGCTGAATTTGAAATAAACCCAACTCGTCTTTCTAATACCCCTTCGTAGGGATGCCAAATGAAAATAGTAAATAGCAGACTGCTACAGGACCCAAAAGTTTAATTTCATTCATGTTCTCAATTCCAATTGTCAGAACTTTTGCCAGCAATATTAGTATATGTTCGGCCCTTGAACAGTAGTCTGGACTCTAAGTACAGCGAATTATTCTATCTATATATGGCTCTACAGCCCTTTGTTGGATCTTGGCCTCTTCTGCAGTTTCTTAATACTTTACACAGTCGGTAGGACTCCTTGGACGGGGGATCAGCCCGTCTTCAGGCCTCTAACCGCACACAGGACAGCACAAATACAGGCACACAGACATTAATTCCTCAAGTGGGATTCGAACCCACGATCCCAGTGTTCGAGCGGGAGAAGACAGTTCATGCCTTAGACCGCGCGGGCACTGTGATCGGCCATTGAATTATTAGCGCTAGCTAATTCTATAACAGAGAGTTCTTCCTGAGAAGTCAGTAGTAGCTCGGCTGGTTAAAAATATTTTCCGCCTTTTATGGAAACACAGCATGCTGCGATTGGCGAGGGATTGCTCTACTGATATAGAACTTCGCTTTTCAATTGGGACATCTCTGTGATATTCTCGAATTTACAACATGACTAACTCAGACGCAAAATTCGCAGAACATGAATCAATGAAACAAAATGTGATGTACAAATGACACTACATCACAAAAGTTCATAAAATCGCGTCAGTGGGCGACGAGCGGACGCATCGCTGTGGGCGGATGAGGCAGAGAATCGGCGTTTGCAATGACGCCATTACTCCACAAACTGCTCCATGGAGCACAGACATGCTGGGGAGCTAATGGCAGCTCAGCTAATCTACAATTCCCCGTCGTTTACGAACCCGAAGGTTCATTGCAGTGTTCACAGGAGCCAGCCACTGGTTCCTACTATAAGGCAAACTAACCCAGTCAGTACCCAGACATCAAAGTTCTTCAAGACGGACTTTAATGTTAGGCTCTAGTCGCCCATTTACGTTTAGGTCTCCAAATTTGCCTCCCTACAGATATTCTTACTAATGTGTTGTATGAATTTCTAGTTTTGCGTGCTACGTGCCCCGCTCATGATATTCTCCTCGATTTGATCACGTGATATATTTGGTGCACGATACAAACTGTGCAGATATTTGTTAGGCCTCCTATTACTTCTTCTATCTTAAGTCCAAATGTTCTTCATTTTATTCTTGATTGTGTTCTCTTAATGAGACACGCTGTAGCGTTGTTGGTTGAGGCACTGTTCTACAAGCTGGAAGGTCGCGGATTCGATTTCCGAGGAGGTCACTGGATTTTTTAATTGACCTAATCCATCTAACCGCACTATGGTCCTAGGGTCGACTCATCTTCTAACAGAACTGAGTACCAGGAATCTTCATTGGGGTAAAGGGTGGCCGGCGCCTACGGCTGACAACCTCACCGCCAACTGTGAGCTAATTACGTATCTAGAAAATGCGAGAACCTCGACGGCTCACAACCTTATGGGCCTCAACGGCCTGCTACAGGGAGAGCTTTTTTTCTTTTACTTTTCATGTTTTCATATTAAGCTGTCAGAGTTTCCTCATTTATCGTCCCAGAACTGGAGTGGACAGGCTTATGCTCAGGCCAGTATAACCTCGAAATAAGGACCCCTGTAACCATGATTTAGGCGGCTTGATTGGCCACAGAGTCAGCTGAAAGCAGGAGGGAGAGAAGATTCCCAGACCCACCAGGAACCGAAACCCCGGTTTTCCAGACCGTGACTTGTCATTTTAAGAATTCGAAATTGTATGAAGCTGCAATCTTAGTAGGCGGATATCCAAGCTTTTTGTGTGTTCTTATTTTTCGACGTTAAATTTTCTTCTACTACATCAGTTTCATTTTCATCATATAACGTAATTGTCAAACAATATATTCAAGAGTAACATTATCTTAAGAGATTTAATTCATATTTTTTAATCGCAGATAATATTAAGATGGCAGTAGGAAGCCCATTGTTTCTTGGGTTTCTACTCCCTGTAGGACGGTCAAGGATAGCTACATGTTCGCCACGTATGGAAACACAAAGTAGCACATAGCATCAAGACTGGCCATTAATTTAATACAAATATATTTATCGAAGAAAATGTAAACTGAAACTCACCAATGAATGGGGCTAGCCAGGATTACGAAAGATTAGACTACATGGACGTTTGTTCAGTCTTATTTCATCTTAATATCTCCCTTCGTAATATAATATGCAATATTTTAGAAAGATAGTAATTATAATTACCAAAAACACGGAATATTTAACCTTCTCCATGCTAATACGTCAATAATATCAACAGCTCTTTCCAATTATAACGTATTCATATCGCCGTGTCTTCCCGATTTTGAGTAGCTCCACCACTGAGCATTCTCTGAGTCAATGTGAAAACATGAAAAATTGCTGAAAAATTTAGCATGGGAAGGGTTAATATTATGTAACAAAAAAAAAGTGCTGCTTGAAGAATATATATTTATGCTTATTATGCGAGTATTCTTGCAAATTTACTTCCCATTTGTACCTCAGAACTGGTTACGGGCTAGATGGCCTAGGAGTCGGAGTTCGAATCCCGGTATGGGTACGACTTTTTCTTCTCCACACCTTCAGACCGGCTCTGAGGCCTACCCACCCTCCTGTCCAATGGGTACCGGGACTCTTTTCCCGGGAGTAAAGCGGCCGAGAAGTGAAGCCGACCATTCACCTCCAGTTAGTGCCGAGATCCAGAAACCATAGATCTATATATAACTACTCTGCCTCACGTCTTCATGGAGTAGTGCTTAATTAGTTAAGCACAGGGACAACTTTACCTTTACTTCACCTCTGAACAGGACACTTCCTCTCTCATTCTTCCCAATTTACCCTTCAGTATTTTCCTCCAGTTCGACTCTGCATGACTTGGGGATGTACGTATAAAAGGGTCATTAACTATAACGAGAAACAACTCAACAATTTAAAGTGCTTGAAGAATTGCAAAGCTGTTAGATGTTAAACAAAATAAATTACGGGATGTGTTAGGAACGTCTTCGCTGGTGTGTAATGAAGTTGGTTTCTTGGGAATTTTATGTTTTGTCGTCTTGCGTAAGTTGAATCGATATCCGATTCTTATAATTTCCGCTGAGCTCTTTCTCTCTTCCAGTTCGAGAATGTCTCCTATTGAAGCAAACTTGTTTCCCATCACCATAGCCATTAAAGCAGAGACCTCCCCTCCCCCAGTGCTTCTGTACTCTTACAATCCATTAAAGGAAGTAGAAAGAACATCGCCCACCCCCCCTTCCTACTCATTCCAAACTTGTACTCTTTTGGGATATCTTCTTTTTGAGGGAGGTGACTCTGAAGTGAACTGGTTGTATGTTTCTATTTCGGTCTATAGTGTTTATCTTAGGGTGGTTTTCTATAATTGTGTGAGCATATCATTTGAGAATTTTGAAATGAGAAGATCACTATACCACACAAATTTCATTCCGTCAGCATCCACTCCATTTTTTGGGGGGGTTTCTTACTTCAGTTAGTCAGCGGGCACTCCGTAGCGTAGTTGGTTGAGGCACTATGCTACAAGCCGGAAGGTCGTGGGTTCAAGTCCCGATGAGGTCACTGGATTTTTTTCAATTGACCTAATCCTTCCTGCCGCACTGTGGCCCTGGGGTCGCCTCAGCCTCTAACAGAATGAGTACCAGGAATTAAATAAATAATTTTCCTGGGGAGTAAAACGCGGCCGGCGCGTAAGGCTGACAACCTTACCGCCATCTTTGAGCCGATTGACTAGATAATGTGGGACCCTCAACGTCTCACAACCCTATGGGCCTTCACGGCCTGGTACAGGGATAGCTTTACTTATATTTTACTTTTGTTAGTCTGTCACTTATGCCTATTTAGATATGTACCCAGACAGAGAGCCATGTAGGCTGTTGGTTAGATTTTAGTCCTTTGAGTTACGATATATAGTCCCGTAGGTGATAATGAAAGTTTCAGGAGAATCTGTTGTCTTCATCTTCAGGGGAAGAAATTACTTCTATGATAAGATGTCACACAAAACACCGTGATGTGAATGTTCACGGCTGTAGAACCCTCATACATCGCCAGTTAATTAATTGGTTAGTTCACAGGTAGGCAGACAGACATGTGGCTGGTAGTTATACACTTGGTGAGGGCGGTAGTTAGTTCGAGTCCTGGTGGGGTCGAGAATTTTCTGATCACCACGTCGTCCAGACCGGCTCTGAGGTACACCCAACCTCCTATCCAATGGGTACGCGAGGCTCTTTCCCCGGGGATAAAATCGCCGGGGCGTGAAGTTGACAATTCAGCTCCAGCCAGGGCTGAGGTCAAGAAAATTGGATATATACATCCACTCCCCCATACGCCTTCATGGCGTAGTGCTTAGTATTTAAGCAGAGGGACAACTTTGCCTTTACCTCAGATAGGAAGTTAGTTTGTTCGGTTCAGTCGATCATTCACTCACTAAGTACAATCTATCTATATTCCAGCAAAAGTCGTAGCCCGGGTTGTGATGTTAGCGACATAGCGATGTAATTCTAAGGCTTGAAGACGTTGAGTAGTTAGAACGTGAAGATTATGTGAATGTGCTTTACTTATTTCAGAGACATCGGAAAGTAAAGAGGATTTACATTTAATTCGTAAGCATTTAAATTGATATATTCGTGCATAACCATACTCTCCTAAAGTGAACAAATTAATACTTTAAAGAGTTTATTTCTTATAAATAGTACATAAAAATCCAGTTCGTACCACACAGGAAACACATTACGTTTCCGCTACAAAATCCAACCGGTTATTAATGTGTATTGTGTGAATCATGCGAAACACACAAATACATTCTATGGACAGAATTCAGAGACTTAGTGTGTTACAGCAGGTGGTACATATAGTAACCACTAGGCTTTAAATTGTTAAGGAGAGATGATATTCACCTGTCCTCAATGTTTCAGGCTAAACTGAATAGAGGTAAACCGAACGTCCACTGCAGTGTCCACACAAGCCACCCCTTTTGTTCTTGCTCGATATTACTTGAATGCAATTGAAACTTGAACCTTATTTCCGTAGGAGCCGGGAAGACGTAGTCGGTATAACGGCTGGTTACTGGCTGGACTACCGAGGGGTCGGAGTTCGAGTCCCGTTAGAGTCAAGAACTTTCTCTTTTCCACGCCGTCCAGACCAACACTGAGGTCCACCCAATCTCCCATCCAATGGGTACCAGGGGCTCTTTCCCGGGGGTAAAGCGGCTGAGGCGTGAATCTGACCACTCACCTCCAACTATTGGCGAGGTCAAGAAAATGTGGGTATATACATCCACTTCTCCATTAAACTTCATGTCGTAGTACTCAATTGGTTAAGCACAGGGACAACTTTGCATTTTACCTCTACTCTATTCCCATAAATCCCTCCTCAGTGTCATTTCTGCATCTACCTCAGTCATGTGTTTTCTGTCTTAGAGATTTAACAGCTTATATTTTATACTCATTTTTCGCCTCGCCATGCATGTTGCACGTCCTGTCAGTCTTGGCCAACTTGATCCATCAACGTAAAAGATGAACACGAAATGTCAAACACTGCAATACCTACAGGGGTGTATGTGATGAAATGCTTGGTATGAATTACAGTGTCACGTTTCCAGTTCGGTCAGCTGAAAGATTCTTATTGATCTGCCTGTCTTTCTACTTGATGGAAATGGAAATTTCTCCAGCAAAGAGGATATTGTTTTTCCCACACAGACGTTGACAGGCATGTTCAATTTGTGATATTGACAGGTGTTCTTCAGATAGGGAACTTCAAGTTAGTAATTCAAATAAAACCATTGTTCCTTGGCGCTGCAGCCCGACGTGACATGGGACCTCCTCTGCGATAGCGGCTTCTCGAACTCTTCTTAGAAAAAAAAAAAAGAACTCCTTGGACGTGTGATCAGACTGCCGCACAAACACCGGCGTACATTTTGCACCCATGACCTCAACATTCAAGCGGTTCAAAGTAGTGAGTGCCTTCAGAAGGACGATGCAACAAGATCGGCAAACTGAAACTGCTGTGTGAATGTGGGAAGTATCACTAATCAGGAAAATGTAAGGCGCTTCCTCCGAGTGTTATTAGGACGTTATGATTTTCGAAAACAACAAGTAATTAATAAAGAATTTTCAATACAATAAAACGTATCCTAAAATTGGAAACGATAACTCACTTTAGTTCAGACTTAGTTCACTTCAGACTTTAGTTTCGGGCTTAAATTTATTATTTTTAGACTTCTTTTTCTAATTCTGAACACAGACCAACAAGTGCATTCCATGGAGATGAGGTCAGTGATGATGACCACGAAAAAATAATTGTGTTTAACTCTTATTACGTATATCCTGTCTCAGCAGCCGGGAATGTAAGGTTCTTACGGGAGGCGGATTCCCACCTCGGCGGCACGGGTTCGAGCCCAGGTCAAGTCACGTGGGATTTGTGGTGGAGAAAGTGACACTGGAGAGAGTTTTCTCAGAGTACTGTGGTTTCCCCTGCCAATTCTCATTTCACCGACTACACCACATTCATCATCTATCATCAGGGGCTGGTACAATAGGCCAAATAGTAGCCGACGTACCAAGTGGACTCAGTCCACTGAACTAAAAAGGCGTGTACGGTCCTCTAGCACTCTAACATAAGGATCGTGGTTTCAGATTCCTCTCGGGGTATCGATGCGTGCCTGCAGTATATATGTTTGTGTTGCCCTGTGTGGGGACAGGCAAATCTCTTGCCAGAGATATCGAAACCCTGAAAAAAGGACGGTGCGCTGCAAGTAGAAGTAAAAATGTTTAAGTTGTCAGACATGTCAAGTCACGTTATTTCCGTAAACAATCGAAACATGGTTACATACTCGCACGCTTCACTGCAGAAGTTTGCTCCGGAAACAGCAGTTTCATGTTTACTCGCCAGCAAATCTTCATCCTTAAAGAAATCCGCTGCATGATGACATTCTGGACCAGAAAAACTTTCCGAGCTCAAATCCTGTCTACAGATCCCATCACGGACTACAGCAGCACATATCGAGAACAAACTGCTCTTTGCGATGCGTACCGCACTGCGGATTTTGGTGGAGACTACGGGCCTTCATAGAAGAAGTGGAAGAAGAGTGGGGGAGGAAATGGGGGGGGGGAGAGTATCAGGAAAAATATGCTCCTCACCACAAACCTTCTCCGGGTCTACACAAATGATCGTTATATTTAGCCAAAAGCAAGTTTGAAGTCGGTTATAACCAACTCGCCTACAAGTGTTCCCCACTTCTTTGATACACGGCTTGTCAACATACTGTATATGAGGTTTACATTATGAAGAAAATGTGCTGACAGCCCATAAACATATTTCTTTGTACTCAGGAATGATCGCGCGAGAACCAGCCTTTTGAACATAGTAGGCGCGTTGGCAACTCAGGGTTGATGGGCAAAACAGTTTACTTACTATACAGAACCTCTTAAATAAATATGAGACGTTTATTTTGGAATATTTTGCTTCATTTTATAGATATGATAAATTATTGCGAACAGGCAAAAATAAAGCAGGAAATAGAAAAAGAAATTCCATGATAGAAACGTGTCAGAACAAATTGTTTGGTTCGGTGTGTAATTACTTTAGAATACAGCGGTTAATATGCCTAACCACTATGCCACGATCGAGTATTGTTTTTCCAATGGCTCTTCCAGCCCATTCAGGGCCGAGGCCTCTTATTCACTTCCGTATTCATTTATTTCACAGACAGTAGGACTCCTTGGACGAGTGATCAGCCCGTCGCAAGGTCGCTACCTAAACACAGGATAACACAAATACATGATAAACGCATACACACACGTAACATCCATGCTTTGAGTTGGATTCGAATCCACGATCTCAGCGTTCCAGCGAGCGAAGACAGTTCCTGCCTTAGACGGGGCGGCTACTGTGACCGGCTATGGTGGAGCAGGGGTGTGGGGGGTGTAAATTAATTGAATTACATGTTAGAAGCGTGCATGAGCACGGTATTACAAATTCCATGGATCAGTGTCAGGATACGGCTGTAAACATTCCGAACCACTACGCCACACTGGCATGCTGGGAAAGTGAATGTAATTCTCCAGTCATTCAAAACTTCACTTCTAGTCGAGGTAAATAGTTTCCCGCTCGAGGTGCGTTGTACTCAAGGAAGAAGTAAGACGTACCACTATACAAGTATATAGCTTTACCACAAAAAGAAACAAATTTTTCTTAAATAAGAGTACTGGCGAAACAGGCGACTGAGGTCACAAAATAGAGGTAAGCCATTTTATAGAAATAGTTCAGTCGGTTGTATTACCGAGATTTGTCTTTATACTACAGCGTTCAGACTAGTTCCGAGACCCAGTCAGTCTCCTATATAGTGGGTACCGAGGGCAATTTCCCTGCGACAGGCACATGAAGTTGATCACACCTCCATCTAGTGCCAAGATCAAGAATGATGGAGCTATACCTATACTCCCCCAATTGTCTTCATGGCGTGGTGTTCAATTAATTAAGCATAGGGACTGCTCCACATTTTTACTTTAACCATCTTCTCGATAAGTCGAATTTATTCACTTTCTTTGTAGGATATGCCAGTTGATGACCTGAGGTTAATGCGAAGTTTAATACAGCGATATGACTTTTCATAGCAGCCAAGCTCTGCTTGAGAGGCGAGGAACACGCAAGACTGAGGACTGTATTTGTGTTTATATTATAGTGTGGACTTCTGACACTGCAGTGAAGAGTATTCGCCAACTCTTCTGAAGGGGCTTGAATCAAGCCCTTATGTCTCAGCTCCTCGCTTTAACAATCCAGTCTCCAAACTTGTTGCTGTGTTTTGTTGGCCAGAATTCCTGCTTGTTCTTTCTGGAAGTCTCTACTTCAGAACTCTAAACGCGCGTCCACATTACTCGTGCTCGTGTGGCTCGCTATGCTCGGGAGTAATGTGGACGATATGACAAGTCACGAGATAAGCAAATTTTAATTTAAAAACTATAGCCAATAAATTAAAATACGACTACAGCCTATACACACTACGAGCAAATATACGGATCCTCACGCGCCGAAGCCTGGCGAGCAACTGAAGTAGTGTGGATGAAGATTTAAGAGCACAAGTAAAAGCCAAACGAGTCTCCTGATGAGCACGAGCACGAGTAATGTGGACGCACCTTAAGACCTATTCAAATTGCTATAGAATTGCCTGTGTAAAGCTACATAAGTAAGAAGAAATCTATAGTAGCAGAGAACAGGTACAATACTAAAGCCATTAACTGGGGGATATTCTGAACCATTTCTAGTCACTTTATATTCTCACAATTTCTCTCCCATAGTAACGTCCCTATACTTCAACTAACTTAGCACTACGTCGTGAAGACGTATGTAGGAGTGGATGTATAGATCCACGTTTTCTCAACTTTGGAAAATATGGTCAGCTTCAAGCCCCGGCCACTTTACCCCCGGTACTCATTGGATAAGAGGCTGAGTGGGCCCCGTAGCCGCTCCGGACAAAGTGGAGAAGAGTAAAATCTTGCCCTTACCTCTGACCCCTCAGTCGTCCAGTCCGTGATCAGTCGCTATACTGGCTACGCTATCCTGGCTCACCCCATGCTAAAGCTGTTTTTCGAATTATTTTCCAGTAGTTAAGGTAGAAGCTTCAACGTAAATATTCTGAATATATTTATTTTCTCGCCGTACCAGCCACACGTTCAGCCCACCATAAGATCCTACACTTCACTACAGTGACAATAATAGGCGTTCTCTTCAAATCACAATCTTTCTCTTTGTAATATCCTAAAACACTGACTTGCTGCTGTTGTTCTCCGAAGAATCATCAATAGAGCACGAAATGAGAACACATGTTTTGTGATCTGTCTCTGTACTGCTATGAAGACATGGGGGAAAGGAAGTATAGGTCCACCATTCTTCACCTCAACGTTAGATGGGAGTGGTCAGCTTCACCCCTCGGCTGCTTCACCTCTAGTGAAAGTGCCCCCCCCCCTCAATACCCACTGCATAGGAGGCTGGGTGGGCTTTAGTGCCGGTCTGGACCCTATGGAGTAGAGAAAATGCGGGGCTGGACGGCAAAGAGGTCGGAGTTCGAGTCCCTGTAGTGGTGAAACTTTCCTTTTTCCCTTGTCGTCCAGACCGGTTCTGGGCCCACCCAGCCTGCTATTCAATGGGGTACCGGGGGTAAAGTGCGAGAAGCGTGAAGCTGATCACTCACCTCCAACTAATGCAGAGGTCAAGAATATGTGGATTTTACATTCACTTCCTCATGCGCCTTCGTGGAGTAGTGCTTAATTAGTTTAGCAAAGGGACAAATTTACTTTTATGTTGAAAGTCTTTCTTGAGAAGTCTATAGTCTCTAATTGGACAGCTGATTGACAAGCTCCCGTTTTTTATAGTAAGGTAAAAAGGATGCGCTATACGTGTAATAGGCCATGGAGGTCCATAGGGTTGCGAGACTTCGAGGATGTCTCATTTTCTAGACAATCGGTTCACAGATGTCGGTGAGGTTGTCAGCCTTACGCGCAGGCCGCCCCGGCGGCAGCATAGTTTGTTGAGACACTATGCTACAATCCGGAAGGTCTCGTGTTCGATTCCCGATGAGGTCATTAGATTTTTCATTTTACTTACTCCTTCCAGCCGCACTATGGCCCTGGGGTGGACACAGCCTCCATGAATCTTCCTCTTTTATAGTACTTGAAGGTTCATTACCGTGTAAACATAATTACAACAACTTTACCCCGAGTAACTTCAATTTATTCCACACTCCACAATCTACATATCTAATATTCATTTACATATTACAATTTCACTTACATTTAGTTCTTATAAATAATCTCTTCTCATGAAACTTTCGGCCAATATTATCATACGATTCTTACTTCCCTCAGGCGTCCTACATGGCCAGCCACTCTTTTCCTTGCGTTGTAACTAAATCTTTTTTAGGTTCTGTAGAAGCATGTTTCTGATTTGGGGTCTTGTACTAGCATTTTATGCGACCCTAGATTCAGCAAGGCGCGAAGTGCAGGAACACAGGACACGCGAGCGGAGCGTGAAACTGACATGCTTCTTACGCAACTTCTAGGGCCAATGTAAGAAAGTTATTATTGCGAAAATCCTTTGGGATAAATTACTAGATACCAAGGGTCTGCACTCTCCGGGCCTGCCATCCCTTGGCAGCCATCTTCTTTGAGGTTTAGTGCTGCAGTATATTTAACATAATGTGATGTGTAAATTATTTAATCCGCGCAAACCTTTATTTTGTAAGTTCACCTCGAAATCCCAAACGAAACACTGTGGTTTTAGAAAGCAGTCTCCGTTAAATACAGAGGCGCTGTGGCGTGAGACGCTACTAGGTCTTTAATGAGATAAAAGACCTAGGATTAAAATTTTTAATTATGAACTCTGTTTTATCCAACATGTTGTAAAAATGGCCTTCTACATAACGAAGTACTTTCATTTAATAGGAATTAGTAGAATGAGAATGAAAAAATTGAAGAAGCAAATATTAAGGGGTATATGATTTGAAGCTAACGTTACTTAATCTCTTATATGTTACGGTACACAAATAATGTTTCATTGTCTCGTGGAAAAGCAGCGCATGTGTTAACTACTGTAAACATTCGTGTAGGCCTATTTGTGCACACATGTACACAGTGTCTTCAAACGTTTTTATACTTTATTATGAGTTTCATATAGTTTTTGTAATATACTTTTCTTTTCAAGGGTCGGGATAGCATAATCAGAATTGCGACTGACTACGGGCTGATCGACTAACGAGAAGGGTTCGAGTCCCGGTAGGGCAAGAATTTTCGCTTCTCTACGTCGTCGAAACGGCTCTGGGGCCCACTCATCCTCTTTTCCACTGAGTACCAGGGGCTCTTTTCCGGGAGGTAAAGTGGGTGGGGTGTGAAGCTGACTACTCACCTCCAACTAGAACCGAGGTCATGAAAATGTGGGTCTATGCATCCACTCCCCCCATACGCCTTCATGGAATAGTCCTTAATTAGTTAGGCACAGGGAGGAATTCTACCTTTACCTTACTTTTCTTTCCATAGAAACAACAGATAACAGCATTCTACAGTGAGTACTAAGTGACAAGTGTGATACATAATTAATACTGTTACGATTCAGAGGTGTGAATATAGACACGGTATGGATTGGCGAATAGATTTATTGGCCACTTATACACCCCGCTCGGAACTACAAGTAATTACAGCTCTGTCGCTAATCATTGCACTTTACAAAGCACTACAGCACACGCTAAGCCTTCTCCAGGCTGCAGTGTCTCCTTGATCCGTTCCCTAGCAAAGGTTTCTAACATTCGAGATTCTTCAGCTACACGCACTCAAGTCCTATCATCACAGCAGCCCGTGTAGAACTTTTGTCAACTCAACTATAGCGCCATCCCTTCTCAGCCCCTCTTGTAGAGTTCAACTGACCTTGTTGCCCTAATTCTCTACATTTTATGACTCCTCGGCGCGGACCTCGTAGACTACACCCAGTTTCCCCCGTTGCAAGAGTAGTCTTTGCCACAGGAACATGTTTACCGAGCAGTAACTCTGTTATTGTAAAGGCGTGTTTAGCGCGCCGTTGCGTAACAACGACCGCCGTCCCGTTGTTTACTTCGATGTCCCTGTCAAACAACGGGCCTATACACTACAATATAATAATGAATGGCGTGAAAGGATCTCTAGGTGGAGACCTACTTGTTGCAATTATTGAGCACGCCAAACTGCTTGCGTTTAACGAACACTTACAGAGGACAGGAGAAGTAGGTGGCCAAAGAACACACGTAACTGCGTGCCGGTAGTTTCAAATGAATGGTAGACTGATGAAAATACCAGGAGGTAGCCATGGAAAGCAGAGGACTTTAATAAGAGGGCTGGCGTGACATTAATTACGTGGAAACTAGAAAGCGAAAAGCGGTGACTGCCGTACCGTGATTATGCACACAGTTGCATGTACAATATACAGACATACCTTGGAATGATAAATCATCCAGTGTAGAAGCGTTTAACGCAAATAATCCAATTACTTTTATGGCCTTAAATATTTAGGCCCTTCGAGGCCATCTTCAGAGCCTAAACGGTAAAAGGAACTTGTTTTACAGTTGCTAAGCATCATGGTGTAATAAGTTACACAGCCATAATCATAAACTTAGTTAAAATTGTGGAAGTTTAAACACAGTAAAATCTTTTCTTATTTTTTGTTGTATCTTCTGATCGATACTTTCCTTGTTTGTTCATTTTCTAGACGT
The DNA here is from genome assembly GCF_002891405.2 of Cryptotermes secundus. Classification (NCBI taxonomy): domain Eukaryota; kingdom Metazoa; phylum Arthropoda; class Insecta; order Blattodea; family Kalotermitidae; genus Cryptotermes; species Cryptotermes secundus. The sequence goes on along the minus strand of NW_019742552.1, from coordinate 337,671 downwards.
CCTGTTGGATTAATGTAGTGTGATCGTGTGCTTTGGACGAACATTTAAAGCAAAATAAGTAACTGGATTGTTTACAATAGACATATTTACACCGAATGGTTTATCATTCCAAGATTAACACAAGTGTAGTGGCAAAGATGCCTCTTGTTAGAATTCATACATCAAATAATTAGTTGATCTGTGGGTGCTGCAGTCCATGATGAAATCTGGCCCCTGTTTTACAATTTATTAATCATACAGACAGTCGGTAGGGTTCCTTGGTCGGGGATTCAACACGCCGCAAGGCCGTTACATACACAGGACAACACAAACACAAACACGAAATAAATGCAGACAGACATCCGTGCTTCGAGTGGGATTCCAAACCATGACTTGAATGTTTGAGGGGAGAAAACGATGCGCGACCACTATGATCGGCTAAAGTACTCGTACATACGTGTTCTTTCATTGCTCTAATTCAAGCTCCGACATTCTCGCGACGGCACACCAAAACACACTCAGAAAGAGACTGCCATAGATCAACAACAACACAGCTGTGGAACGCTGATATTCCAACGGCATCAAACCATACTGAGGTTTCTGTTCACTGCTGCCACAGCAAGCACATGGTGGCGAAATCGCGAACTTTATTGTGAGATCTCGTACATAAACTACATTCATTCGTGATGGCAATTCTTCAGTCTCACATTATGTAGGTTTAAAGCACACAAAGGTATGTGATTATTATTGAGGCAGAAGCAAAATTCAATTATTTAACCAGGACACATCAGCAGAGGCCAATGGTGTTATGAATCGGGGCTGAAAGAATCTTCTTGTTATTAGTACATTTGCTGAACTATTGTTAAATAATGTGTAAGAAGTAACTTGACTTCAGAATATCACCGATCAAGGTGGTCTTGAGGTAACACTCTAGAATTGTATTCGGTAGGCGTTCGTTTCGAATCTCGGCCGAGACAACGGCTATCCTGTCTTAAAATTTTTGTGGCTTTCCTCAGTTTCTCCAGGCATCGATTCCCTCCAAATCCTTTCCGATTCATTAGTCATACCCTTCATTCGATACCAAATAGTCTCAATACTGAAATCATCGTTAAATTATCTACGAAAAATTTACGGCCTATGAGCTCAGACTATCACGGCACAAGAGATGGGAAACACTGCATTCGTAAAGTCTTCTGCCATCAGTAAGGTTCTCGGGAATCTCAGTTTTCTAAGTTGTTACAGTATGACTTTCTTACGGTGAGCAGTTTTCCTTCGTGTCCAGTCCCCAAGCTAGAGGGTGTACTTTCTCGGCAGTTCGCGGAAGTTCAGTTATAATCTTATTGTACAAAAGTATGTTTATAACTGGCGAATAGGTAAGGATTTCTAAGGAGCCAGTAATTAGTTCAGCATTCGTCTGAATAAATTGAGAGAAACCATGAAGAGTTTCAGTCACTATAATCGATAAGCAGGTCGATATTCCAATTGACCGAATAGTGAACACATGTGTAGAGCCTTAATGCTAGAACAATGTACAGCCTCCAATGAAGAGAAGGCTAGGCAAATAACTAAGACGGCTACGCGCGGCGAGAGATATACTGTTCGTGTAGCTGGAGTCAAGAGCATGGACGAGTCCACTTGGTCCAACGATAGGCAGAGAGGTGAAGTAGTTCAGTTTGCCGCCTGGTTATGTGCAGAACAAATCGCCTGGCAACTACCTACTGTAGTAACTCCTGTGCTTCCTCCTACCGCTTGAACGCTGAGAAATACCCCCACCACATTTCTGCTTCCCCTCGCCTTCACCTCCCTTGCGCGACGTTATGCCATCTTTCGTCGACCGGGGTCTACTGTACAAGTTGAAAACATTGCCCCCCACCAAGGGGTTGACTTTAACGGTTGCCCTTGGCACATTTAAGCTTAATGCGTCGCTAAGTAAAAAGTGGAATTTTAAAGATCGAGCAGTTCTACTCTCCACTTGCCTCACCCTCTCTTCTTAGAAGGAAAGTGTATTAGAGAATGCTGCACGTTTTGAATTTTATAAAGTTAGCGGTATTTTAGTTTTAGGTAGTGGAAAACTTAAGACTAAATTACGTAATAGAATCACAAACAATTCGTTTGCAGACTTCAAGGTAACATATTTTTTCCGCTCGGCGTTCTCTCAGGTTCGTAGATTAGCCGTTTCCGGAAGCCAACGCAACAGTGATTAAGATCAGAAAATGTGCGGGTGTGGAGCGACTTCCGGAACGAAATGGAGTGAACTCAGTGATTACTTTTGCATGAGGTCAGCATCATGATATCATGATGACCGAAGCTGAGGTAACTGACGACAAACCTTTATTCTGACACTTCAAAAGGTGAACAAAAATGCTACATAACTTCGTGTTACAACTTTTTCCCCATGTTTTAGATGTCAGTAAAGAATAATTCTGAGTCAGTGACATATAAGGCAAGGAAATGAAGACATCTGAACAATAATGAACAGTGAAGTTGCAGCGACTATGACGCATTCGCTGTCAAATCGCAAATCACTGAGTTCACTCGTGTTTGGAAGGACTGGCAAAGGGTGAAGTAAGCTAGCAATCGGGGCATTGCATAACGACAGAAAGTTCGTGGTTTCATACCTCACTTAGTGCTGCAATGACAGTGGATTATACGTGTGATGGGCTGGGCACGTAGATGAGGATGAAGGAGACATAGATATATCCGGTGCCAACCTTTTGGAGAAGTCCGCTTGGAAGACCGAAAAAAAGATTGGGGGATATCAATAGGAGGTGAGGTAGGCTTTTAAGGTCGAAATTGAAAGAACTGGCACGAGGAAGTGTTTACGGATGGGCACAGGCATCATTGGCGTTGACCGTAATATTGGTTAATGCACGTAACTTATGTTGTGCATATACGGGCTAACATTTTCGACTGATATGAGATGTTCGCTAAGAAATCTTATGTTTTCCCATGTCATAGGGAAATTCTGAAATAGGTTGCTACAATTCCATTCAAGCGACAGAATTGTGATACTATAGCTTGAAAGTATCGCAGTTACGTATGCGAAAATTCTATGAGGATTAAAATGAGTTATTCACGAGAAGAGAAACGTAATTACCTCGTAATAGAGAGGTCTGCCTGTACCTCAGTCGTTCAACATGTTTCATCTCTGGAAAACTCCACGGATTTTGATTAAATTTGATGTTCAGGTTTCACATAAAACTGTGTCGAGGAAGCCAAATTTCAGTTCACATCTACCCAATGATATGACACCCCAATGGGATTTATAGAAGTCTTCAGAAGCTTCTTGTCGTACAATAATTATCACAGGTATAAAGCACAGAAATCAAGGTCTGAAACCAGTGTTTCAAACATTCTTCTGTGTGCTGAATATTTAAGGATATTGAAGGAAATCCATTTCTGACTCAGTGCAGTGCAGTGCAGTGTAGTGCAGTGTTTATACTGCTAATAGCTTCGAGTCAATAGACATTCGTGTGTAATAAACGAAAGAAAGAAATCCAGTGAGGCACGCGAAATAATGAAGTCAAGGAGGTTTGAAGGCTCTTTAATAAACTTAAGAACGCATGCAAGATTAGAAGTTGGCCGCGCCACAGCTCAAGCCGTTAGTCATTGGCTTCCCACCGCGGCGGCCGGGTTCGATCCCGGGTCTGGTCAAGTGAGATTTGTGGTGAACAAAATGGCGCTGGGGTGGGTTTTCTCCGAGTACTTCGGTTTCCCCTGCCAATCTTCGTTCCACCAAATTCTCCATTATTATAATCACCCGGGAGAGACTACAATAAGCCAATCAGTGGCCGCCGTGCCGAGTGGACCCAGTTGGACTCCAACCCCACTAAGCGAATTAAAAAAGGGTTATAGGTTTTCACAGTGGTGACTATTAAGAATGCCGTCTTCCGGGCAAGATCTACACGGCGTCACATCCCAGAAGACGGTATTCGTCTTAAGAACACATGTTCAGTCTTTATGACCGTTATTTTGTCTGAATCTTGACGTCAGGCTTATTTCTCAAGATATTCGGCTATTAGAATCAAAGAGCAAGAGGCATCGAGTGAACTGTCTTACGATTTCTGTCTGACCCACCAGACCAGCACGGGGCAGGGCCCTCAGCAATTGGTACGAAACCTGCTGGACAACAAAAACACAGACATACCTGTATATCGATATTCCGGGTAAGATTCGAATCCTCGATTCTATTGTACGAGCAATAGAAGAGAGTACAGGCTTTAGTCGGTACCGCCATTATGATCAGCAGAAGACTATAATACTTTTTTTCCGCTTAGTGGGGGTTGGAGTCCAACTGGGTCCACTCGGAACGGCGGCCACTGATTGGCCTACTGTATCCTGCCCCGGGTGATTATGATGGAGAATTTTGTGAAATGAAGATTGGCAGGGAAAACCGAAGTACTCGGAGAAAACCCACCACAGCGCCACTTTGTCCACCACAAATCCCACTTGACCAGACCTCGGGATCGAACCCGGGCCGCCGCAGTGGGAAGCCAGCGACTAACCGCTTGAGCTATGGCGCGGTCTAAAATACTTACTTGAAAGCATATTTTAAATGTGAAAAACTTATCCTTTTCTTGGAGTCTGAAGGATGTTCGTTAATAAGGATAAGCATACATACATGTTGACTAGTACAGTCTAACACATTATACTAATCAGTTTCGTCAGAGCAGAAAGTAAGTCATATTCCTTGAAGTTTCTTTTTTTTTATATGAAACAAAAATGCATTCACATAGCATAAATTCTATTAGTATAAGAAGTGGCTGCGCACAAAACTGAGTAATAGTTATAATTTGAAATTACATCGACTCCCATCTGAATATATGTATTTTCGGTGTTAAAAAATATATCTTTGTATAGAGACTGGATTATAAGCTTTTGTGTGTGCCTTTCAGTTTCCAAAGGAATCACGTTTTTCTACTGGATTAGTATTAAGAAGTAGATCTCCGATATTATGGAAATCAGCACGAATAGCTTGTCACTGAAGGCTTCATTATCCCAGAGCATTTCAACTTCCTCTCATTAACAAGACGAAAATTACTGCTTTAGAAACCTGACTGGCTAACTATTACATTCTGTAAGGACGCTCTATCAGTTGTATAAGTTACAGAGCGCTGTATGTACATTGTACAAATTTAAAAGGATGTGAGCTTTGCACAAGCATATTTTGAGACATTAATCCCATATTTACATCGGTGAACTTGGGAAGAACCGAAGGACTTCAGCCATAATGACTGGACTCAGAACTGAGATTAGAATTGGGGACCTTTGAATATGACGCGGGAGTGTCAGTTCACGGACTAGTACTCGTAACTGACTTGTGAACAGTTGGAATTTCGGCCTGGACACTGGCTAACTTGACTAAGGTTCTTCGTTCTTTTCCTAATCGCCACAAGCAACTTTCGGGATAATCCTTCAAGTAGTGCCTCAACTGCTTCCTTCCACAGCCTTCAATTCGTTACTAAGTATCAGCCACTAGACTACGTCATAGAGCCTGAGTTCCTGACACCGTCGATAAATAAATTATAGAGAGCGACGTTCGTTTCTGTGGGAACCTGTCAACTGGAAGCAATACCAACGCCAATCAATTAATGGTCTCGAAATTGTTGCGCGACAAGATATCTTGAGAACAACATACAAACAGAATATTTATCAGCGAGGATTTTTCTGGAAAGTGTAAAGTGGCAAATGGCGACCGAGTAAAACATTTTTTTCAAGAACCAAGATGAGTAAAGGTAGAGGAGAATTTGTTCCTGTTCTTAACTAAATAAGCACTATGCCATGAAGGCGTACAGGGGAGTGGATGTATAGATCCATATTTTCTTGACCTGGACACTAGCTGGAAGTGAGTGGGCAGCTTCAGGCCCCTGCCACTTTATCCCTGGGGAAAGAGCCCCTTGCACCCATTGGAAATGAGGCTGGGTGGGCCCCAGTGCCGGTCTGGACAACGTGGAGATACCGCCAATGGTGGGTAATTGTGAGACTGTAAATTGTATAAGTGTACGAATAAATTGGCTATATTGCATGAAGTTATTTGTGGCGTGACATACACCCAAGACGTGACAATATATATATATACTGGTATGTATAAAGTAATGTAACTTCCTCTTCGTGTTAATCCCGTGTGGAGGCGGGGTCGAATACCTCCACCGTAGCCCTGCGAGTCGTAGGAGGAGTCGAAACGTGAATTCTCTAATCTGAGACAGTAAAATATAGTCTCGAGTCCCATGGGACTTTGTCCCGAAAATGACTGCGATAGAGAGAGCCAGCAGCAATTGTAAAAGACAGACCCGTCCTCTCGTCAGAGAGAGCGCCTCACAACAACAAATCCGCAATCTCTGACAGCAATAAAAATCTGATAGTAAGTCCCAGACGGGTGCTTTGTTCCAAGAGAGACTAGCTGACTGACCGTCGGTCATAACATAAGACTGAGACTCAGACTTTAGACTCTTTGTGTCAGTTGCAATGAATTCCCCTGAAGGCCCCACTTGACGGTTTGCAGGTGGCCATAGGCACAAACATTGCCCGTTAACTTTATATTCAGACACAAGAACAAAGGTTGTACTGTCACATACTGTTTACATTGTTTACTTGTGTGGAGCCTCATGCTGAGAAACAGAAGCAATAAATAAGATATAAACCACATGTACTTGTCTAGCGACAGATCAGCAGTGGGCATACAGTTCATTAGAAACAGTATATGGTCGCCTATAAACCACTCACTTATGTAGAAGGATGATTACAGGAAACCGTAGTTTATATTAATAAGGAAGACAGGCGTGTGGTGTCCGTGTGTTTGCCAGCACTTGGCAATTTTCGAACCAGTTTAGTGATTTATATGGAACATGAAGTGAATATCGTACCACTAGTAGCCATCCACATTTTCGTACATTTCGAAACATTAATAATCCTAGCAAAACAGCAGTACAAATTTCGGATGAAGTCACACTAACGACAATATTACAGTACTATTTGTTTCATACAATACATTTCCGTCTGCATTGCAAATTATTGTCCCTTTTTGCTTCTCACAACATGTTTCGGATAATTCGCTAAAATTGTTGCACTGTATGCTACGTACACTTTCTCATGTCACATGTGAATATGCTATCTCTTAACTTATAATGAATGGACCTCAATTAAAACCAACAGAACAGTTGCAATTTAGTTAAAATTTTGATATTTTGCTTGGAGTTGTCGTTCATTTATCCAAATAACACTGTTTGAGATCACCATGTTAGGATTTATTTGTGCAGCGACATTGGTATTTTTGTGTTTTTGTGTAGTTCCCACATATGTTGATGTAGTTATAATGTATGCTCCTTTGACTGTAGGTACTTCTCCCTGCCTGTGTAACAGTGTTGTGGCGTTCTGTATGTGTATATGTAGATAAGGTCTACATATACAGAACGACAAACAACACAAATCTTGAACCCATATCCACAAGATCAATTTTAATACCACAACTCAGTCTGAACCCAAATTATTTTTAACATTACAAATATAAACTAAAGTCTTAAACTTGATGCCTCCATGTTGCTCGTTATAATTCTAAGAGCTACACTTGTTTATACGTTTGTTAATTCATATTATTTGTAACAGAATCAAATTTATGCGGTTTCTTCAAATTATTATCAGTTTTGCCATTGGGACTTATACTGAGCGCCTTACGACAGTTTCTTGACCTTTCTTAATAATAATTCAATAGCGTAGCCTTCTCTCTCATTGGATATTAACAAATCTTGACATATTCATGATCTTCAAGACTTTCCTCATTTTCATAACCCTGCATTTTCGAACTTAAGCTATCTATCAGATTAATATTTATTCTTACAGCTTCTTATAAATTCCTTATCGTGTTTTATTATCCAGTTTCTTCGCTTTCCAGCTGAATATCCAGTTAAGTTGTTTTCTCAGTCTCTAGTCTTTCATTCTTTATACTTCACTTTACCAAAATATTTTATTTTTCTGTGCTCAACTTCCTTCTTGCTACGTTGTTCTTCAATTTAATTTCGCTCCAAATACTACAGAGGTAGTCCTTAACACTTTTTCCAAGTTTCTGCTGCTTTATCTCCGGTCTGGAACCTAGTCTTATCAATCTGATGGAAGTACTATCCTTATTTCTGTCACATTCTTTCGTGCGCATTTCCTGATGCATTCATTCAATATGTTCCTAAATATGTTTTCTATTTCTTTAGTTTTACAGTGAGGCTAACTGGCTTAATCCAACTGAGAAAAAACATAAGCTTACAGATAATCGGCAGGACTCCACGAATCGTCCAATCTCAAAGTCTCTATTTACACAGGACAACAAAAACATAAGAGACCGTACGGACATCCATGCTCCCAGAGTAGAATTCCAGCCTACAATTCACGTGCTCTAGCTATCGTATACAGGATCTCTCTCAGACAATGTTATCATTGTGATCGGTCTAAATGCTTATTACATCTGATATTTCCATAGCATACGTCCTGATATATGTAAAGGCTTTTTAAAGTAATTGAGAAATAAATGTGACACTGATTTACTTTCAAATAAAAGTAAGATATACAAATATATATAAGGTATGCCGTATACACAACAATATCTTGTATTTACATCTCATACCTCATACCTTATATACGAGTACGTTAGTATATCTTATTTAAGACACACAACAGGATGCACACTATTAGGATAGTAGAAAAGTGTTCTTAGAGGTTGAAAATTTAGTGACTTATGCTTGGAATTGGGAGTGGTAATAAAGTGCTCTAATGAAATATCTACCTAAAATACACTGCTATTGCTAGAATTTAAACCAACCGGACTGGATATCTGTAAAATTTTAAGTAAGATGTTAATCCTCTGAATTCTAAGAGCGAAACAGTTCTTATTTACACGTATTTCATTTCAGAACACTACTCTTTTATAATTTAACATTATCCTTGAAAAAACAGCATGTGTTCGCATCTCCGAAAATTATTCAATAATTTGTGGTAATTGTCAACAATAAAACATTTACATATCTTTCAGGAAATTCGACTTCTCTTAAGGTGCTCTCACTTCTTTGCAGTCAGTCAAATAATAACTTGGCGACCTCGTAAATACATTACTTAGCTTTCGGTTTCTTGACCACAAGTAATAAACCATTGCAGATATGCACATGAAAGCGGCCTCCGTAGTCTAGAGGTAACGTTCCCACCTCATGACTCGTGGTACGCGGGTTCAAATACCCGGCGGAGGTCGTCGAATTTTTAAGGGCGGAAAAATTTAGGGAACAAGTCCTCCGGGAGGGACTTTAAGCTGTGTGTTCCGTGTCTTAACTTTACGGCACGTAAAAGAACCTCATATCCCCAAAGGGGATCACTGAGCCAAATTCCAGGACGTTTCCCGCCCAACAATAGTCTCTAAGGCCTCTGATAGATGGGGGAAGCATTATAGACACCGCTAAGCAAGTGGCCGAACTCGCTTGCTCGGCGGGACTGATGGTACGCACCATTTATCGGTAGGGTAAAGAGACTGGTAGAATATCATAGAGGGAAGCACAATAGATGAAACTGGTCGCGGTGCATGGGGAAACCCACCATCTCTAAATAACTAACTAAAAACTATGCATATGAAGATCTCATGGAGATAGCACGTAAGCATACACTAATTTTCGTTAATAAAATACTTCACCAAATTTTTCACAAGTACACGTATGTTACAGAAGAGGTGTGAAGTTTTGAAATTACATTGGAAATTGACTGCAGTAAAGAGGGCCTACAAGTTTAAATTCCAAACACGGTGCAGGAGGGCAGCGTTACAGAGAAGGGGAAGGATATAGGTGCAGGCATTTATAAAGTACGTCAAGTCGGGCAGAAGACAGTCACAGTGCACAGACCTCTATATATATCGAGTGTCGTGAAACATGTTATTTCAGAAATGGAAGAAATGATATGCTCTGAAGTAAGAATGAAACTGATGCTTATTTGACAGAACATACTTAAGCATACTTATATATAAACACTTTTGTTTGGTTGATTTGTTACGCAGTAAATAGTTTCCATTTTTCAATGCCAAAAATATGTATTGTAGCGTGCCGCCTAAAAGCCAGAATATCTGAGTCATAGCGGGCGTCCATTGTAGGCCACGGCTCGGTATCCACGGTTCTGTATCGGTGTCGAGGTGACAATGAAACAGGTTCACGCGACAAGGCATATATAACAGACGTTGCCACGCAAGTGAAAACCACGTCTAATGAAGTCCCCGCGGCAAAGGGTACCTGGGGTAGATCACGTGAAAGAGAACCCTTGAAGGTATCTTCTAGTCCGTCCGACTGTACAAGATAAGAGACCATACAAGACCAGGGCGGAATTCAGATCAGAAGCGAACGGAGCAGAGCTGAGAGCAGAACAAACCAGCTCAGCTTAGAACTAGAAGACGACGGACTAGTCAGGTGGCATCTCCTGGAAGACGTTATTTCAGAGTGACTGTATTTGCCATTGTAAACGACTTATCCAATAAATCGCTTTGTCTAATCCGGAACCCATTAATTTCTTGTCGCGTTACCAGGACACGTGACAGTATTGTATGCATATACTGCCTCATTTTTCAAACCGTGAATATGGAGGCGGTATTTTCTTCCGAAAAGCTACTTCCCACCTATCAGACTATATGGTATCATAACCCAGAAGACGAATATTAACCTCCAACGCCATTAGAAACTCAAATCTTACGAATGTATATATTTCTTTTCTTTTTCCTTGGCACTACAGCCCCAGTGGGCCGAGGCCTACCTCCATGAACTTCTCCGTTCACTTCGGTTTTTCTAGATCTTACACATTCGGTAGGACTCCTCTACTTGTACACAAACACAGAAAAACGCACACACACAAACTAAACATCCATGCTCTGAGTGGGATTCGAACCCACGATCCCGGTTTCCAAGCCAGCGAAGACAGTACATGACTTAGACCGCTCGGCTACCGTGACCGGCCGAGTCTATATATATGCTGCTTGAATAATCGCTTCAGATATGCCGTTCAAGGTCACTCTCACTGCAAGTCAGAAGAACTAATATTGCAGCAAGATTTTCGGGAAAACAATACCGTCATGTTAATAAGAGAAGGTGAATGATAAAAGGTAACTTCTCTTGCCTTACACTGAGAATTTAATGTTGCTGCAGGCGGGGATATAAAAATTGCGTCACTCAATACTACAGCAATATTCTGAATGAAACGGCTTTTCCTCTTCGCTAGTCCACACGGGAAAATTGGCGTGGATGGCGAATATCAATTTCTGACTCTGTGCGTTAGGCATACACTTCGTAGGTCTTAAGGTTGTAATTAGATATTGGAGTCAATTCTTTGTGTGACTAATAAAGTGAACTAAAATTGAGCACTCCATGTACATTGCTATGTTCGCAACGCCTTATGTGTTTCATCCCACCAGGCTTAAGCATCAAAGTAAGGACATACGCAAGCCTTACTCTGTAACTGTGGTACAATATTTTGACCTCTTCCAAGCTAAGTTATGTGGCGCCCTGCCACTGGCTGCTATCTACCGATATCCGTGGTAAAATAAACTTCACAGTTCTCAGGCAAATTGCCCAGATACAGCCTCCTGCTCGCAAACAAAGCGGGAGAACTCATTATAGTCTGTTGTACACGTGGAATTATATATTTAGTCCGGATCAAACTCCTCTGGCACAGAACGTACTGGGACACAGCTGGTTCTACTGCTCCTTTCCAGTTCGATCAGGTTCATCCTTCCTTAGTTTTTTCTTGTCTCTTCTTTTCTAACTTTTTAGTTAGTGGAATGAAAATTTGTTTTTCATTTCATCAATCAGACATTTGATACAACTTCTCGGATCGGGGTCTGGGCTATCACAAAGTGATGCCATCATGAAATATAAACTCATCGCAGTGACGCGTAAGTAGATAGTTACTTGTGATATTGTGAGTTGAAGATATAGTAGTAAAGTTAATGAGAACTACAGATGCCAGTAGAGCTGTACTGATTAATATAACGGGGGAAAGGAGGGGTCTGAGGAACGGCGGAAATCTATATTGGTTATGAAGTTCCAATACAAGAGCTAACAATTTTTTAAGACGGTGCAGGGCATGTAGCACGAATGAGGGAGACGAGGAATGCATATAGGATATTGGTGGGAAAACCAGAAGGAAAGAGACCACTGGGAAGACCAAAGCTTAGATGGGTGGACAATATTAAAATGGATCTTAGAGAAATAGGATGGGATGCTGTGGATTGGATTGAGCTGGCTCAGGATGGGGACCAGTGCAGGGCTCTTGTGAACACGGTAATGAACCTTCTGGTTCCATAAAATGCTGCGAAATTCTTGAGTAGCTGCACAATAGGCAGCACCTCAAGAAGGGCCAAGATAGGTTGTGATAGTTGCTATCCTACCCTCCCAGCTTTACCCGACAGTCCAGATGGAAGGAGAATACCTTGACAAAGGTACTTTAATTCCAGATACCAAGAGTTATGATTCTGTGGGCCGATCACAGTGGCTGGGCTGTCTAAGGCATGAAAAGTTTCATGGTTCGACTCCCATTGAAGGAACACATGTCTGTCCGCGCTTATACTGTGTTTCTGTTGTCTTGTGTAGGTAGCGCCCTTGCGACGGTCTGCTTCCCCTTACAAGGAATCCTATCAACAGATTATAAGATCCAAAATACCAGATTACTTCTGATGGGAACGTGCCGGAAAGTCTCATACGAAAGATGGAAGAATGAGATGATGATGATGTTGATGACTGTATAAGAGGTTGGGGGAAAGTTACTGAATTTGGTATGTTTGACTAGGAGGCGAGTACTAATTACATTGAAATGAGCATAATCATCCCTGTTAATCTGATATCCCCTCAGAAGTGTACAGTGGTAGGATTACCAATCTCACAGCTGGAAGGAGCTAGGCTACAGCTGACAGCGCCCGGCCGCCTGGATCGAATAGCTCGCCATTAGTAATTATAGCATTTACTGGTATCTTTTGTACGTAAATATGTAACGTCTTGTAGTCCGGTAGGATTTTACCGACATTTCGAAGGAATTTACTGTCTCAATCTTCAGGTAAAATTTTCTGGAATACAAAGCTCCACATCACCAATGCGAGAACCTCTGAGCTATGTTTTCGTCTTCTTCTACATGAGGCATTAGGCCCGAGTTCATTTGAGGCTCCTCAAGTTTGATCTTGTCTTTTCCTGGTTCGCCTACGACTTCATATTCCTTCAAGTCGACAGTCCACACTTCTCTCGGAATTCTATTATCAGTCATGCCTTCTACGTGGTTTTCCAGTTCTCTCTGTGTTTGTTACCTGTGTCATTCGGATTTCCCACGTTCGTTTTATTTATAATATCATAAATTTCACCTCGTCTTGCTATTTCAGTGGCTGCTCTCAAGAATGACATTTCGGCTGTCTGAAACTTACTTTTGTCCCCTGACTCGTGTTTCATTGTCATATGAACCACTCCTTATTGCCATAGTTACATCTTCATATGCTGTATATATTTTCCGTGAAACGAATTTAGACGATCACAAGTTCAAACCGAAGCATCCTAACTGACATTCCTCTCTGCAAATAAAGGCAAATTTGGGGAGAGTAACTAAAGTTTGGCAGCAACCGCCTCATTGCGCTTCCATTCCACTTCGTCATTCATTAATCACCGACACTGTGCAGGAAGCGTCACTGATAAACCATGAATAGCTCATAGCGACGAGATTACTGTACCATTATCCCTGTACTAAATTAAATATCAAGCTATGAAAAGATATATAGAGTGTAGACATGGCTCCACTTTTTCATAAACTTGGCGCTAAATGGACCTTCACACACTGATCGTCTCTAGCGATGGAAAGGATCCCTCAATATCGACGGAACAGGGTGCTGGGTGGGCCGTAGATCCCTTCTTCTCTTTACGTCAAAGATCTGTCTTACTAAATGGGCACAAAGGCTACTTCCCGCAACGCATATTCCCTTCTGTGGTCTTACAATTCTCTAAAACAAAGGAAAACTTAAAAATCCCCTGTGACTAGGCCCAACGTTATGAAGTGTTCGGAGATAGTAGATATAAATCTGCACACGTTTCAGACCTCGGCACTAAAAGGAATTGAGTGGTCAGCTTCACGATTCGCCCGCCTTACCCCTGGAAATATGTCCTCAATATCCATTTGATAGGGGGCTAAGTGGCCGAGAGCCCATTTAAATGTAATGCAGAGAAAAGTCTCGTGCCCTGTATCTCCAGCAGATAGTCAAGTTACTGACATAGGTCACGTCTTTAAATTTATATCGCAAACTGACACAGACAATTGTAATTTCATATAGGTCTATATAAGTGGTTTGGTATGCAGCATACTGTATAAGCTTTGCTACCTTATCTTCATACACTGCGAGTCTGCACCCTGTTCTCACATATGAGGCCCTGGATACAGAGGCAAAGCAGTGAAACCCTCATATCTACTGGAAAATGTCTGTGCCAAAAACGAATTTCAAACAAAGGCAAATTTTTAGTTTAGCTTAATTTGTTTTGTGCTTTGACAGCAGCCAATAAAATGTCGGCTGTAAAACCAGTAACAAACAAATCAGTATCTAAGTGCGCCAGGAGGTAACGCAATGCTCTAATCGCCACGCGCAGCCTCCTGCCAGTTTCTAGGTGCTTCTTCTCAGTTCTACTAACAACACGAAACAATAGAGCACGAGCATTCTATGCGGATGTTTAAAACGTAATGAGTTATCTCACCGGATGTGATGTTAGGACTGCCTCCGCCAGTTCTTCGCCAATCTTCACGTTCCTGGAACTGAAGTAATGGACCCATAACCATTGTGTAACTTACTTCTAAACGTTCCACATGCCTCCGCTCCTCATCTGACATAACCTGCGGATAAGCACCAGATACTGCAAACAGTTCGTCAAAACAACTGAAGCTTTCTTCTTACGTTCAAGCTATGTTTGGGGCCTACTTTTCTTATTTTGAAAAAAATAAAAAAACGTTTATGTGATCTCCATGCTGTCTGTGTGTCTGTGAAACCCCCCTCTTTTAACTTTAGAATGCCTTAACCAATCTTTATGAAATTCGGTACAAATGTCAAGACAATTGTGATCACCTCAACGGCATACTTCAATCCCTCCCATGTCTGTGGGTACGTAGTCTGACAATAAAGTTCGCGAACTCGTCATCCTGTGCTTCCCGTGGCAACAGTGAACAGAATCCACAGTTCGGTTTGATGACTTTGGCATATCAACGTTTAACAGCTATGTTGTTGTTCATCTATGGCATTCTCTTACTGAATGGTGTCTATTATTGTCTGAGTGTGTTTTGGTGTGCCGTCGCGAGAATGTCTCGTTAAATTTGGCAAGAGTGGAAGCGAAATCAGAGAGATATTAGTACAAGTTTACGAGGATACTCCTATGAATAAAACAGTGGTTTATAAGTGGGTGACACGTTTTTCTGAGAAATTGTCACTGACGAAGTCAGATCAGGACGGACAACAACGAGCACAACTGAAGAAAACATTGCAAAAGTTCGTCGAATTATGCGTGAAAATCGTCGGCTGACTGTCAGAGGCATAGCTGAGCAAGCGAATGTCTACAGAAAAACGGTTAGGAAAATCTTAACTGAAGATCTTGATACAAGGAAATTTGTGTAAAATTGGTCCCGAAGGACCTGCTCACCCAACACTGTCTGTGAGGAAGTTCTAGCTAGTGAACAAATAGCTGTGCTGGATCACCCTCCCTTTTCACGAGATCTGGCCCTCAGTGACCTTTTTCCGTTCCCGAAGATAAAGGAAATACTGAAAGGGAGGCATTTTGTTGACATTGATGACATCAGGAGTAATCCGACGGCAGCTCTGGAGGTCATTCCATAAAATCAGTTCCACAATTGTTTTGAAGAGCGGACTAGGCGCTGACATCAGTGCATACTTACTTCCCAGGGTAAGTACTTTGAAGGAGACCACAGTGATATTCAGCAATGACGTATGTAGCACTTTTATCTCGATGAATTGGCGAACTTTATTGTCAGCCCCCCGTACGTGTATCCCTGGTATCATAGGTAGGCAAAGGCTAGGTAATGTGTATCCTTCATTTCGGTGCCTGACAACGGCGAAGAATATACTCAGTATTTGAAGAATTGTTGGACACATACGTCTATGAGTCTGTCTGTGTATTCCCTTGTCGTTGCTAGGTAACAGCTCGGTAAATATGAAGAATGCTTAGAGGCGTCGTTTTCTATGTGGACTGTATCGTATCAAGGAAAGTGTGTGATTCGTCTTTCCCAGAACTTCCTTCTACATGGAAGTGAACGCAGTCTCACGCATTAAGAAAGAACGTAGACTAGGGTGTGAGACGACAGGTTGCTGACGAGAATATTTGCAATTAAGGTAAAGTTGTCCCCATGCATAATTAAGTATCAGGCCTTGAAAGCGTATGGGGGATTGGATGTATAGATCCACATTTTCTTGACCTCTGCTCTAGCTGGAGGTTAGTGGTCAGCTTCACACCCCGGCCGCTTTGCCCCGGGGAAAAGCCACCGCTACCCTTTGCATAGGAGGTTGTGTGGACCCCAGAGCCGGTCTGGAGAAAATAAAATTTTTCACCCTACTGGTACTCGAACTCAGACCCCTCAGCCGTCCATTCCGTAGCCAGTTGCTATACCGACTACGCTATTCCGGCTCCTATGGACATGGATAGTAGGAATTAAATTTTCCGCTTGCTTCTCAACCCTACATACAGCACATACGAGTACTTTACACTTCCCATCCGTTAACAACTCAAATTATTCGATATCTTAACAAAGTAACAAAACAGGTCGCGCCATAGCTCAAGCGGTTAGTCGCTGGCTTCCCACCGCGGCGGCCCGGGTTCGATCCCGGGTCTGGTCAAGTGGGATTTGTGGAGGACAAAGTGGCGCTGGAGCAGGTTTTCTCCGAGTTCTTAGGCTTCCCCTGCCAATCTTCAATCCAGCAAATTCTCCATCATCATAGTTACCCGGGGCAGGCTACAATAGGCCTATCAGTGGCCGCCGTTGCGAGTGGACCTAGTTGGATTCCACTCCCCACTAAGCGAATTAAAAAAAAAAGTAACAAAACGCAAACCGCGAAAGCAAATAAGAGAGAAAGAATGACAAAAAGTGCATATAGACGGGGTGAAGGATTCCTGAGGGGAAATAACTGGTAAGCACGTGACGGGGAAAATCTCTGTTCCTTCTTTGTTTGACCCAAATATAGTGCGGTTGTCATTTCTGAAGGACTCTGCCCCACGGACTTTTTCATTTCAAATGAAGAGTATGTCTCATAAAGCACTGTCCCCATGAAACATCCTTTCCCACAAACAACCACACTGTCAAATAATGACGGTATTTGTGGTGCTTGTGATGGTGATGATGTCGAGGTGACCTGTTTCTTTGAAATGCCACTGAGCACCATCCTAAAACAGATGAATACGGACAACTCCCTTTCACCATAATTTTCTAAGATCCATTTTATAATGTTGTATTTTAGCATCCTGTTGCACTGATTCACGACCATGATGTGTATGTATTGACCGTCTTCTAGTGCACATAATCTCACTTGTCACTTCACTACATGTTTCAGCATCACTGTGCCATCCTCAGGTGTGTTATTTACGTTAAACTATTGCACTGCTCGCCATCGTGTGTCGTTTTTAAAATTATTTAAAATGTATATTCGTCATGTGCTATAATAAAATTTATATATTAAAATTTTGTTAAGATTTATCATCTTATACGTCGTATTTCAAACTCGCGTACTGTATCAATCTTCCGCTATGGGAGTCGTTCTTCCTATATTTTGTGTATATTGCGTCTCGTGATGTGTCCTTCTCTTGTGGCTGCGTGCATCACAATAAAATGTACTTTATAAGTGACATCTTGAACCGTCATACCTCTTAATATATAAGTAAGAAATAGAAATCCGACAAGTATAGGTTTTTTCCAAAATGAGAAGTTTTTCCTTTTCGTGTTCCGAATATTATGGGCCATCATCAGAAGGCACAGCCGACGCCATAAAAGAAAATGTTTTACAAATGCTGACTGCCCACATGTTATTAGTTATCATAAGCCCACCACGGCACACAACCACCACCATGAACTTCACTGGATTCTATCTATCTGTCTGTCCGTTCGTTCGTCCATCCTTCCATCCGTCCACCGTCCATCCGTCCATCCGTCCATCCGTCCATCCGTCCATCCGTCCATCTGTCCATCTGTCCATCCGTCCATCCGTCCATCCGTCCATCCGTCCATCCGTCCATCTGTCCATCTGTCCATCTGTCCATCCGTCCATCCGTCCATCCGTCCATCCGTCCATCCGTCCATCCGTCCATCTGTCCATCTGTCCATCTGTCCATCCGTCCATCCGTCCATCCGTCCATCCGTCCATCCGTCCATCCGTCCATCTGTCCATCTGTCCATCTGTCCATCCGTCCATCCGTCCATCCGTCCATCCGTCCATCCGTCCATCCGTCCATCTGTCCATCTGTCCATCTGTCCATCCGTCCATCCGTCCATCCGTCCATCCGTCCATCCGTCCATCCGTCCATCTGTCCATCTGTCCATCTGTCCATCCGTCCATCCGTCCATCCGTCCATCCGTCCATCCGTCCATCCGTCCATCTGTCCATCTGTCCATCTGTCCATCCGTCCATCCGTCCATCCGTCCATCCGTCCATCCGTCCATCCGTCCATCTGTCCATCTGTCCATCTGTCCATCCGTCCATCCGTCCATCCGTCCATCCGTCCATCCGTCCATCCGTCCATCTGTCCATCTGTCCATCTGTCCATCCGTCCATCCGTCCATCCGTCCATCCGTCCATCCATCCATTTATCTATCTGTTCCTATTCCTCCCACTTGGAGCACCCATGAAACAATTCGTTACACTTCAGTTACTTAATCTCGGACAGTCAGTACGACTCCTTGGCCTGGGGATCAGCCAGACGCAAGGCCACTACCTACACATACACAGAATAAACACAGACAAATATTGATGCTTTGAGTAGGATTCGAACCCACGATCCCAGTGTTCAAGCAGGTGAAGACATTTTATGCCTTATACCGCGCGGCCACTGTGATCGGCACTTCATTAACAGTAGAAGAGAAGGCCGTCAATACATTCCATGTATCTGCCTTTTTCAAATACTTCAACTAAATTCATCCAGTTGCTCTTCGTATAAACAGCTTATTTTAACTGCATTAAGAATTTATTCTTGATTTGTACTGAAATTCTAAGTCCCTTCATGATACTATAGTGGCATTTTATGTTCTAACAACATATGAAAGGCATGTCCCTTTTGGTGATGGCTACGCTTTCTAATGAGGGCCAATAGTCGCCGAAACATACTCGTATAAAGCAAAACGTGCACGTACTGCTTATTTACATAGGAAATTGTATGTTGCAAACGACATAAAGCAGTTCATCACTGGAAAGAATGTCGGTAAAACAATGTTTGTCTTCAGAAATACCAGTAACAGAAACTTACTTGAGATAAGAAGATTTGAACAGTTCGCTGACCACTGTCAGTGCAAGGCACTGGAATAACAATGTGAAAAGGATTCTCCAGGAATCACAGCAAAGGAACAGACTCTGTTTTTCTGCCATAAAATTTCCAGTGACTTTTTCTCTTCACTTATATATCACACTGATACAAGGACAATAATATCGCCGAATGCGTGTTCGCCCTTTGCAATGAATGAAGACAGCAGTACTCTGCTAAGTTTGGTATAAATACGTCACACATACACACTCAGTGTGTTGCTGTCCTTATTTCCTCTATGTCTAGTGACAACAGGCAGGCCTTGCGTGCTGGAGGCTCGGATCAACCGATCTTGTGCCGAGTTATCCATCTCTCACCACTGACAAAGTTAAAACTTTGTGTTGCATGGGGAATAAGGCACCTCTGCAGTAGTTCCAGTTCAACTTTAAGTTACATGTCTGTTATGCCGGCCGTCTGTTTCCCCGTTATCCTATCACTGCAACTTCAGCAGACATGCTGGTAGGCTATGTAAAAGTGAATTCCTAACTTAATTTTTTTAATTCGATTTGCGGGGAGTGGAGTCCAACTGGGTCCACTCGGCACGGCGACCACTAATTGGCCTGTTGTAGCCTGCCCCGAGGGAATATGATGATGGAGAATTTGGTGGAATGAAGATTTGCAGGGGAAACCGATGTACTCGGAGAAAATCCGCCCTAGCGCCACTATGTCCACCACAAATCCCACTAGACCAGACACGGGATCGAACATTCCTACCTTGATTCTGCCCAAGCACGGAGAGGTGATATGGTGAAAGAATTGGAGGCATAAGCAACTACTACACAAATAGTATGCAGATCATTCAAATACGACCAGCTTATCTATAGGCATTACCGGCTTTTTCTTTGCCTTGGCACTACAGCCCCAGTGGGCCTAGGCCTACCTCCATGAACTTCTCCGTTCACTTCGGTTTTTCTAGATCTTACACAGTCTGTAGGACTCCTTGCGCGGGTGATCAGCTCATCGCAAGGTCTCTACCTCTACCTCTACCTCTACAAACGCAGAAAAACGCACACACACACACAAACTAAACATCCATGCCTTGAGTGGGATTCGAACCCATGATCCCGGTTTCCAAGCGAGCGAAGACAGTGCATGCCTTAGACCTCTCGGCTACCGTGACCGGCCATTACCGCCTTTAGCATACGAAAATTCTGCATTCTACCCATTCAGTGCATTTGTGTGTTTCGTATGTTTCTCGCAATGAACATCAATTGTATCCCGACTTCAGCACTTCAGCGGAGACGTAATTGGTTTCATGTCAGGTTAGAAGAAATTCAATTTGTAAAGTAATTTATCTCTGAAGAAAGCAGTCTTCTGGGATTTGGCACCGTGTATATGTGGAAAAATTATATCTCATTACTTACTCCACAGCTGATATCGTACTCATTCAAATCTTACCTCTTCTGTTTTATGGATATTCTCCACTGTTTGGACCCGAAAAATGTGTGTCTTGCTGGAGGCTGACTCTGTCACTAAGACATGCAGACAGTCCATGCGGTTCGTGTAGCGGTATTGCTTCAGCATTGTAATGTGGAAGAACGTATTTCGAATCTAGACTCTATTATCAGCTGTTCTTTGGTTTTCAGTGAATTTCCTTATCTTTCCATGTTCATTCTGGGGTAGCGCCTTGAAATATGCCCAGTTGCCTTGTCATAAGCGCCTGGAATGTGACTAAGGACTCGTTTACGTCTAGTGCCGAGGGTGAGAAGCGTACAGATGTTTATGCACTCCCAGTAAATAACTTCATCCTGTGGCTCTTCATTGGCAGGGCCAGTTTTATTTTTACACAGTTCCCTCCAGACTCAGAATTGTATGATGTATTCTGGTCTCAGGGAATTTGTGGAAAGAAGAAAGAACGGTTTTATGAGATTTGTGTAGACACTGAAGTCCATTTTGTGGCAAGCTCGTTTGTCGTGAATAGTCTGCATGTGTTTATTATTTATAAAGCTTAATGTTTCGGCGCCATTGAAGCAGTAAAACACTTTCGTGTTCTTCTACGCTGTAATTGGATGACCTACACCATAGAGGCCATACTCATTTTTACTCTTCTTGTACAAGTAAAGGTCTAGGTATGAACTATGATCTCAGGGTTGGGCCGCGCCATAGCTCAGGCGGTTAGTCGCTGGCTTCCCACCGCGGCGGCCCGGGTTCGATCCCGGGTCTGGTCAAATGTGATTTGTGGTGGACAAAGTGGCTTTGGGGCAGGTTTTCTCCGAGTACTTCTGTTTCCCCTGCCAATCTTCATTCCACCAATTGCTCCACAATCACCCTCACCTATCATCTGGGGCTGGTACAATAGGCCAGAAGTAGCCGCAGTACAAGGGACTTAGTCCCACCCCACTGGAAATAAAAAAATGACCTCAGGGTGAGAAAATTATGAGGAATAGAGAAATAAAATAAAAATTAAACTAACTTCATGGAGCGAGCACAATAGACCACTGTAGGTCGCGGTGCAAGGGCCGAAAAGGCCCACTCCTTATACATACATTCAACTTCATGGAGCATAGACTTTCTTGAGAAGCTAATTGTTTCTCATTTGTTCAAAAACATTCATAGTCTTTCATGGAATGCGGAGCTTCACTACCGTATACACAAAATTCCTCCAATGCTTCCAATCTTGAGCAACATAGAAGAGTCCAAGCACTCGTCTCTTTAGAACCCACATTGATATATTCTTACCATCTAGGGTTAGGTCTTCCAAGTAGCTGCTTGCTTTTAGGATATTCAATTAATTTTGTATGTATTTATTTGATTTCCTGTGGGTCTACATGCCCCGTCCATTTCATGTGCCTTGATTTGGTTATTCTAATAATTTTTTATGACGAGTACAAGTTCCTTATTACGCAGTTTTCTCCAGCTCTTTATTATTCTTTATTATTTCCTCTCTCTGTTTCACTCACTGCAGTTGCGCCAAAAAAGTAAAACCATACTACCGGGCTCTTACATATAGAAACTGATTGGTGTTTAAGATATTTCTGTTTGTAAGGCACTTTTTATTATTATTATTATTATTATTATTATTATTATTATTATTAGCGTTATTAATGTAGTAAGCAGCCTTATATGTATATTTCTTCTCACTCACCACGGTTGACCTTAATGTCAACTGTTACTGTCTAAACGACACATGTTGCCTTGATTTGTCATTTGTTTCTGTGTGTGTGTGTGTGTGTGTGTGTGTGTGTGCTTTAGTTTTGTTTGCGTCTTTGCTTGAAGGACAACTTTAGCCTTACCCTTAATTTGGAGCCGGGATAGAGCAGTAGGAATAGCGACTAGCTGCCGGCTGGAAGACCGAGGGTCACAGTTGGAATCTTTGCAAGGGAAAGAATTTCCTCTTCTCCATATCGTCCAGACCTTTTCTGAGGCACACCCAACCTCCTATCCAGTGGGTACCGGGGGCTCTTACCCCTGGGACAAAGCTGAGAACTCGCTTCAAAATAATGGCGGGAACAGGAAACGTGGATCTCTGCATTCACTCGACCCCCCGACTTCATGGCTCAGTGCTTCTCTCCTTACCTTTGGGTTGTTGAGTAGGCACCTATACAATTAATTAATTAATTGAATTGAACTGAATGATATCCTCATTGTTTTCTTAAATGCTAGTGGGATGGGACTAAGTGCCCTGTACTGCGGCCACTTCTGGCCTATTGTACCAGCCCCAGATGATAGGTGAGGGTGATTGTTGAGCAATTGGTGGAATGAAGATTGGTAGGGGAAACCGAAGTACTAGGAGAAAACCTGCACCAGAGCCACTTTGTCCACCACAAATCCCACTTGACAAGACCCGGAATCGAACCCGGGCCGCCGCAGTGGGAAGCCAGCGACTAACTGCTTGAGCTAGGGCGCTGCCTCTCCTCATTGTTTACTCAGAAAATAACTGTCCTATGTTTGGGGAGCTTGCTCTTGAAAGGCACTCAGGAAGAGTACTTCCTGAAGTCAGTATAGAACATAGAGTATGATGTTATACTATGCATAGGACTAGATCCATCCTTTTATTTTGAACTGATTTAACGCAAAGAAGCGGGATATACAGTCCCTCTCCGGGTTTGGAACTTATCTTCATTAATAATAATAACAGAAGACCGGGAATGTGTTTAACGAGTTGCCGCTGAGGTGGACTTTTTTCCGCAGTAGAATTGCCATGTTAGGGTGTTGCTAACAGGAACATCTGCCTGTCAGACATTAAAACACGATAATGTTGCATATACGGGAGCACGAAGTCTGAATATCACAGAGGATATTGTCGCCTTACCTCAGGTTTGCACCTAATGTAACCCATTGCTGGGTGTCAATGTGGAGGACGTGGAGTACGGAAATTCATGCCACAGGTCATTCTGCACGCGCAACTGTTCAAACGCAGCAGCATGAGTGTGTGCAGCTATTCTCTTCTCCGCCCGCAACTGACTTCATTGCGATATAGGCCTATGGGCAAACCTCTTTAAAACAAAAGATATTTCACCTGGAATCCTGATTATATCGAAAAATGCCTTTCAGCATATAAGACTACTTTAACCAAAAGAAAACTTTTTAACGATCGGCAAAAGGAAGAACAGTAGAGGTCGTGCCATAGCTCAAGCGGTTTGTCGCTGGCTTCCCACCGCGGCGGCCTGGGTTCAATTCCGGGTCTGGTAAAGTGGGATTTGTGATGGACAAAGTGGCGCTGGGGAAGGCTTTCTCCAAGTATTTCGGTTTCCCTTGCCAATCTTCAATTCATCAAATTCTCCATCATCATAATCACCCGGGGCACGCTACAATAGGCCAATCAGTGGCCGCCGTACCGAGTGGACCCAGTTGGACTCCATCCCTAACTAAGCGAATAAAAAAAAAAAAAAGGAGAACAGTAAACTGAAAGATGAAAATCTGCTTGAATGTAGACAGTTTCCTGTTCGCATGATTTTGTTGCGACCTGTTCTTCATAAAATTTCAAGGCCCAGGTCATTGAAATTTTAGTGCGGTGCAGGTGACCGGAGTAAATTTCAATGCTCGCGGTTGTAGGGCATTTAAACAATTTTAGCTTCTAACAAAGAAGTTCTAAATCACACGGCTTTTATGATAAACTGATTAAATTAACTTTGTTTTTATCAGCAATTAGTATGAAATTAATCTCAGCCATCAACAACAGAAACAACTTGCTCAATGATATGAACAAGCGAGGAACCGAAGAAAATAGAAACGGAAATAAAGGCAGAAAAACAGGAAGAAAATAAAATTCACTATAACAAAACAAGATAGGCTTAACGCAAATTTCAAATTAACATGGATGCTGTCGTTAGTTTGCCCAAGTCAAATGGAAACCTGTCTTAAACACGATAAAAGTCAAGTAACATAGAATTTTATTATAAGTTATTCAGCTGGTCGAGATATATACATTCTACAGAATCCAAATATTCACTAGCGTGTCAACAAAAGTCCGCCATTTTATTCTATCCAATTTATACCTAAAATCTTTGTGCATAAATTTGACCACTCACCCACAATCAGAGTTGGGTTTTAGAGTTAGTGTATTTTATTATCACGTCTCCTATACATCTATGTTGTATGGCCCTTAAGCATAGAAAAACAGATTTATGTATTCACTTATGAACCCTATAATGGAAGTTTAGTAAAAAAATTTTGGATTTTTGGACTTTGTCCATCGTACGGTATTCTAGAAGCTAGAAAACACAACGTTTCGGAAACTGGATCTGTTACCTTCTTCAGGTGAGGGGAAGGGACACACGTAGTCTGTTGGCTCCCTTAGAAAGAGCTGACCTCAATCACCGGGCCAGTGACTGAGGTTAGATTGTTCTAAGGGACTCAGCAGAGTAGATGTCTTTTTCCCTCACCTAAGGATGGAAACAGATCCAGATTCCGAAACTTTTTTTCTAGTTTCTAGAATACNGTTCCACTCCCATCTCCAAAGCACCCGTATCCCTGAGAGAAAGAACTCAAGCTCGAGCGACAGTCGTGGCAACTGTAAGTCGGCGGTCGGCTGCACTTTAACACAAGCCGAAGGAAGTCCGTGAATGTCTGGCTGCACACGTAACATAACATTACAGCTGCGACGGCTCAATTTAGGAAGCAGAGATCGATGCACTGGGAACCCCTTGGCTTGTCACCGGAAGAAACGATGCCGAAAGAGCAAAGCAATTTATTTCAAAGAGATATATATCATTCGATCCGACCGAATACAAACAACCGTAACTGCTGTTCAGAATAGCTCATTTTGATCCAAATGTTCCTTAAGTATTCATGAAACTACTGGCCAATGCAAAGAACGAAAAGGAGACGTGAGAATAATATTAAAATGGTTCTTAGGGTGATAGACTTCGCAGATGTTAACTGGATTAAGTAACTGATATCGGTAGAAGAACTTGGTGTCAGTAGAAACTGAACCTCTCGATTCTGAATGTGTATAATTATGATCTAGCAGGTTCACAACGCGATTCTGCGATTCACATTAACAATATACTGGATCTGAATTCCGGGTTGGTTATTCGTGACTTTATTCAGTCATACAGGTTAATTCGATGCTAGAAATTTATACTAGATAACCACTGCAACCTCTCATACCAATTTATATTATTCATCGCATTTTATTTCGTATTGTTCAAACTTATATGAATTCAAAAGTATAAACAGAATCGTAAAATCAACGAAGAGACGTCAAGTATAATAATAAAATGAACGACATGTACTAGAATTAAATTGTTTAAAAATGAACTCGCATTATTTTATTTATAATTCAACAAGGCATATGCAGGTTATATCGGTCACAATAACCGGGCGGCCTAACACATGAACTGTCTTAGCTCGCTCGGGCGATGGGATCGTGGTTTCGAATCCCATTTAAGGTATGGGTGTTTTGTGTTTGAATGCGTTTATTATGTGTTTGTGTTGTCCTGTGTTTAGGTAGCGCCCTTGCGATGGACTAATAACGCCTCCAAGGAGTCCTGTCATCTGCGTAAAATGATTTTTTTTTCACTTTTCCTTGGCACTACAGCCCCAGTGGGCCTAGGCCTACCTCCATGAACTTCTCCGTTCACTTCGGTTTTTCTAGATCTTACACATTCGGTAGGACTCCTTGGGCGGGTGATCAGCTCGTCGCAAGGTCTCTACTTGTACACAAACACAGAAAAACGCAC
>NW_019742552.1:298195-310999 GCF_002891405.2 Cryptotermes secundus | reverse complement strand
ACACACAAACTAAACATCCATGCCCTGAGTGGGATTGGAACCCACGATCCCGGCTTCCAAGCGAGCGAAGTCAGTAAAATGATTACCGAACTGAATAAGAGGCCTGGGACCTGAACGGGCTGGAAGAGCGGGCTATTCCTCTTCAAGAGTGTATGTAAAGAGGCGTACTATATTTCATACAAGACATGAGTTACAACGTAGCTATAGTTGTTCGAGATGAGGGATCGAGTAGCAGTACAAGGGGCTATCACACGGGATAAACGTATAGACACTTCTGATATTACGCTGATTTTTGTAATAAAATTTGAAAGGAATATCTAATTTTGAAGAGGAACATTTCAGATCGTCTCTAGTTATGAAGAAGAAGGAATGGTTTAAAAAACGAATATGAAATATGCGAAAGGTCACTGCAATTTAATAAATTAAACAAACTGAACAGATTGGCTTTAAGTGTACATCGTCGACAATTCTTTCGTCTTAAATTACCGGTGGATGGTAATTAACTTAATGAACAAATCGTGTCTTCATCCGCTTCATTCCCTGTTACTACTACTACTCTGTGGGCGCTACAGTCTATGCTGAACCTTGGCCTCTGTTTTACAGTTTCTTAATCGCATAGACAGTCGGTAGGACTCCTTGGGCGGGACATCAACCCACGCAAGGGGCTACCTACAAAGGACAACATAAACACAGAATTAACGCAGAAAAACATCCATAACTTGAGTGTGATTTGAATCGACTTTCCCATTGTTAGGGTGTGCGAAGACAGTTTATGATTTAGACAGCGCGGCCGCTGTGATTGGCAGTTCTATCTCCTAAGATGTCATACTAAAATTACAGAATTATTAACATTATTTCCAAAATTATATTACTTAAATTGATAAACGTTTAATAAGTTCATGCAGATGGCAAACCATACTTTCATCTAATAACAACCGCTTCTTAGTCATTAATGTAACAAAAATATAATTTCTAAAGCAATACTAGTCCATACTATGGGCCTACGAAGAACTCTCTTTTCTCTGAAGAGACGCGGCCAGAAGACCGGTGTCTTCTCTACAGGGTCTCTCTGATGACACAAGTGTGCAAGATCACTGTCATTATAATGTCCAGCTGATCATAAATCTTCAAGTTCTGAAGTCCAAAAGTTGCTAACAGAAGTCTGCATGTGTGGCAGAGTATACACGTAGAAGGAGAAGTGAACAGTCAATGCAGGAGACATGAGACTTGCTAATCGTGTGATATATATATGTATATATACAATAATTAAAAATGAACATTTCTGTGCTTATAAGGTATAATTATGTAATCACATACTTCACAGTCATCGTTCAAATGACCTTCTTACCCGTCTACACTCTTTTGATTTTTACTCTCGATTATGTTTCGGAAGTGTGTTATTGTCCAGTGTGTTCCTAATACTTAGGTGAGATAGGTAAAGCTATCCCTGTAACAGGCCGCGAAGGCCCATAGAGTTTTGAGACGTCGAGATTCCCACATTTTCTCTAGACAATCGGCTCACAGATGGCGGTAAGATTTTCAGTCCTACCCGCCGGCCGGCCTTTACCTCCCAGGAATATTCCTGGTACTCATATCTGTTAAAGGCTGAGTCAACCCCAGGGCCATAGTGCTGCTGGAAGGATTAGGTCAATTGAAAAAAATCCACCTCACTGGGACACGAACCCGCGAGCTTCCGGCTTGTAGGATAGTGCCTCAACCAACTATGCTACCGTGTGACCCCTAATGTTTACAATTACAAAACTATGGGATTCACCAAGAAGTCTTAGAGATTTCTATTTTATGGAGGACATACTTGAGAAGTCTTTCCTTATCTGAAAGAGGGTTTCTTTGTGATACTCTTTTAGTTTGTTCAGACACCAAAAGACCTACGTTCTCTTGGTCAGCCATTTCATGGGTTCCAAAATTGCCTCACTGTTTACCTTCGTTATGATATAAATATATATTACAAAACATATGTACTTTAAATATACATAGCCAGCCACATACATTGTGACGATTTAGCGATTAGACATCGGGTTTGGTTTGATAATTGGATTTATTGAACACTTATAAATTGTAAAAAGAAAAAAGTAAGTAAAGGTATCCTTGTAACAGACCGTGGAGGCCCATAGGGTTTTGAGACGTTGAGGGTCCCACATTATCTAGACAATCGGTTCAAAGTTGGCGGTAAGGTTGTCAGCCTTACGCGCCGGCCGCGCTTTACTACCCAGAAAAATTATTTAATTAATTCCCGGTACTAATTTATGTTAGAAGCTGAGTCGACCTGAGGGCCATAGTGCAGCTGGAAGGATTAGGTCAGATGAAAAAATCCAATGACCTCAGGGACTTAAACCCACGACCTCTCGGCTTGCAGCATAGCCCCTCAACCAACTACGCTACCGCGTTCCCACTTTATAAATTGTAACTAAAAATAATTATCACACTTTCGCTAATTCACGCACTCGACTTCTCGCTACAGCACACGCTAAGTCTTTTCAGGTCTCCATGTCTTCATCACTCGTTGCCTGGTAACGGCTCACAATCATATCATCTTCTAATCAAGTCGTTGCTGGTCTTCTGCCTTCTCACAACTAACTCATGGCCGCACCTAATTGGTGCGGCAGAGTCAAAGTCAGAGCTACTTAACGACTGACAGTTTACCGCCAATCAGTTCGTCTTGGCACCAAGCCTTTTGAGGTTCACGACCAGAGATTCTTTTCTTGCAACTGAACCCTCGAGATTATAGCCCTTATGTAACTTTTTCTCTGACGAGTGTACGGACTCCTGTTGGTCCTTGTTAAATAGCCTTGGTGCGGACCTAACATAAAACACTGTTTCCTACAATCTCGTTTATTGTTGCGTGCCTACACGGAGCCGCGGAAACTAGTTGTCACGTTTCGTTTACCGGTCGTTACCATGCAACACTAATCTGGTTCGCAGGTGCCATGTCACAGTTACACATGAATGTCCTACCAATCTGCCCTAGCTCAGCGCGGCGTGCTTTATAACTGAGCAGGCTGATGTCCAAATTTGGACTTTCGTTCACTACAGAATACAGTTTTGCTAACCATCTGCTGAGTCTTCGGAGCTCAGTATTTATGTACGAACGCAGAAGCGGAGTCCGATCTAATATTAACTTTAAATATTTAAGGTTGAGTAACAGTGGTACAGGGAACCAGACTATGGGCAGGCATCGAGACAACGGTCTCTTATTCAGCTGGAACTCGCTTCTGTTCATTGCCTGCTGAAGAGAATTCACCCATTGATCCTTCCATAGATGAAGCGTGTGTATACCTCACGCTGTCGTTGTTCTCAATTTATTAGCTTAGTCTGTACCACATGAAGCCGGGCGAGGCAAGACCAATTCGCCCCAGGGCTGCCGCGAGTTCAGGGAATATAAAAAGCATCTGGTCTCATAAAGGATGCGAAGGTATTAGGGGTTTCTTCGGCGGAACCTCTCGCAATGTTACGTAATTTCTTTACATGAAGTGCATAAACTGAAAACATATTGCCCACACCGTATCCAATCATTTGTCTATTTGAATGTCTTGCCATTCAGACACGCAGACTGGATAGTTCAGTCGCTAGAACGAAAGGTTAAGGACTGGATGACCAGGGTTCGAATCTAAAAAGGGACAAGATTTTTCTCTTCTCCATAGCGTCCAGACCGGCTCTAGGATCCACCCTGCTTCCTATCCAATGAGCAGCCTACTATTCAATGGGTACACGCGGGTAAAGAGGCTGGAGCTTGAAACTGGTCTCTCACCTCAATCTAGCTCAGAGGCTCCTACATATGTCTTGATGGCACGGTACTTTACATTTACCTCTCAAAATACTCAGTGGGTTTCGTAGAAGTTTCGTATGAGGTAAGTTTTCGAATGAATGTAAGTTTATTGCGCATCATTTGCTGCACATCTTGCAGTACGTGAAGCTGAAATTCAGTTTTGTCGATTTTTTAAAATTCTCCTCATACAAGATGTATTTATATATAACATAACATAGCACACAGCAAATAATTATTCAAGAGCTACTTTAAGTGGAGGATATTATACGCAATACAAGAACAAATAATTTCTGAATCTATGCAGTCATGGTATTGGCTTTAAGACGGTCGATTTACGTGTATATCTGCCATAAACGAAGACCGTGGCTAACGATATAGAACCAGGAATACGCTGTCTGTTCTCCGTTACAGCCGTATGGAAAAGCTGTTGCAGGCGATCAGTACAAGAGGGGTGTGGTGTGTTGCGTGACTCCCAGGGACCGGAGCAGTAATTATTCCAGATAAGCAGTGAAAGCGGGCGGGGTGATGAATCTCAGAGAAATTACTGCCGGAAATAAGGGAAAAGATTGGTTAAGTTTTGTTCAGAATGGCATGTTAGTGACATAGCGTCCTATTAATATGGATGAGGTTTCGTTTAAAAAATGTGCAGCTTATTTTATCCCTTCGTGTTTCTTATACGAGTATACCTACTTCTGCTTATTACGCATCTGAACAAGTTCCATCCTCTTCGTCTGTATTTATTATTTTCTTCAGATCCATATTTGTTAAAAACATCACAATGATTATGTTCTCCTTATTCTCCTAACTATGTACCCCCATTGCCCCAGTCGCTCCAGGATCTCCGAAACAGAATCAATCGTGCTATGGAGACCATCACACCTGAAATGCTGCAGCGGGTGTGTCAGGAATTCGACTATCGCATTGATGAGTGCTGGGTAACGAAAGATGCGCACATAGAGCTACTTTGATGGATGCACATAAAATGTGGACAGTTAAGCTTCCGATTGGCACATGTCATGATTGGATACGGTAAGAAATACGAAATATATACGTATCTGAAACCCCGTCATTATTTTAGGAACACGCAGTATATGTATATATATACATGCATACATACATACATTTTCACGTATCCTGGTAACGCGACAAGTAAATAATGGTTTCCGGATTAGACGAATCTATTTATTGGATATTCACGAGGCGAAACTACAATTCGTTTTAATACAACCTTACTGTAACTGTAACACTTCGTAATTACGAACAGTGATGACACACATAAACTAACCACTTCACTTCTGACTTCCTTTCGTTTTCTGTGTTCAGTTCTCTTCTGTGTTCTGTTGGTCAATGCTCTCCCTGAGGTAGATTTTGGTCGAACCGCATGGAGGTCACCTCTTTCAACAGTAGAGTTACTGCGTTCTTCGCTGTTACTGTGCTTTGGAGGTTCGTTGTCATGGATATCGGCTTTTTATCAGTTAAATTTTGACTGTGCTTATCGAAACCTTAGTAACCGAAGTTCTATAGTTGACTGTGTTACCTAAGAAATGTATTTACCAAGCCGTTGCCTATATACGTGTATGTTACTATATATACTATATATATATTTTGTGACGTATATACCCATTGCTAGGCAACACTCGGTAAACACATTCCCGCGGAAGCAAACTCGCACAACAATACGACGTTCATTTGTAGGCAATGGATCAATAAACATGTCTCCTTCAAAAGAGGGGTTGTGTTTTCTGCGTGGTCCTTGCAAAACAGTTATAAAGAAGTCTTCAGTAGTCGAGTCAGCAGTGAAGTTTATAGTTGTTGCCAAGAATTGGGTTGAGTTCTGGAGATGGCAGTCGAAGATGACTGATAAGAACTGGCAAGAAAGGAATTAGGCGGTGCGAAGAAGATGTCATGCGTGATTTGAAGTGACAATGATACTTTTATAAACCCGTTGCCAGAATACGACTAGTGAAGACTCAGAATCTTAGTGCATGTAACGGTGAAATGTTAATGTGTGTAGATGAGCAATAGCCTTTAGTCCCGAGTTGTGAATGTATAAGGTGCAATAAACCCAATCATCCAATTCAAACCCCGTCTTATACGTTACTAGCAAACCCATAAATCGTGACTATATACGAGTAGTACATACACGAGTATATACATCATTATCATTTCATTGCCCTTCATTTTGGAATCACCTTCCTTCACATTGTGATTCAATTCTTCTTCGTCGTGGCCTTCATCTTTCCGGGAAGAGAACTCCGGTGTAGCAGCAACAGTCTAAAACTTATTGGAATCTTGGAATTCCCGGATAAATTGATTATGGCATTTCGCTATTTTCTCATCTTGTTCAAGACAAATCTGTTACTTCAGACAGAAGACGATTCTCTCCTTTTCATTCATGAACACTTTCCTCTCTCATTTGAAATTATGTAATGCTTGGTTATCCCTCACTCACTCATGGAGCTGAGCCCGTTTTGAGGACCCGCCATTGTTCAGCTACTCAACAACATCACAGAATTTTATGGAACCCGATACCGTGTTCACAAGAGCCCTCAACTGGTCTCTATCCTGAGCCAGATCAATTCAATCCATACATCCCGTTCTATCTCTCTCTAAGATCAATTTTAATATCATCCACTCACCTACGTCTTCGTTTTCCTAGTGGCCACTTCCTTCTGGCTTTCCCACCAATATCCCATATGCATTCCTCTTCTCCCCCATTCATGCTACGTGCCATACCAATCTCATCTTCCTTGAATTGATCATTGGAGAAGAGTACAAGTTATGAAGCTCCTCATTATGTAGTTTTATCGAGCCTCCTGTCACTTTTTCTCTCTTCGGTCCAAATATTCTTCTCAACACCCTGTTCTCAAGCATCCTCAGTGTATGTTCCTACCTTGATGCCAGAGGCCAAGTTTCACACTCATACAGTACCACAGGCAAAATTATAGTTTTGTATAATCCGATTTTTATGTTTTAGACAGCAGAACTTGGTTGTTATAGCATCGGTAAGTAATTTAAGGATAAAGAATCTTACCAGCAATTGCAATTAGAATTTTGATTTAAAGACATGGCAACAATTCGTTAGGAGGAGGAAAATAAAAAGAGCTTCTTGTTACATACGTGTATGGCTTCTGTCTGCGGCCTAAGTACATGCACCCCTGTTTTATAAGAAGAAGTAGGACTCATATCAGCCTCTAAGACAAAGATTTCAACAGAACAGACTCTCTAGGAACTGTTGTGTTACTGATACTATTAGCTATATATGTATGCTAATAAACAATTGGAATTTGTATATGCTGATTGTATGGAGGAAATTGGAATAGACACAATAAGCAATAAACAAGACAAACGATGTCCCGACGTAGGGTCGAACACATTCGCTTTGTAGCGCAAGTCAGATACGTTGCAGCCGATACGTTAGACTCTCGACCACATTATGGAATCTTGTGCTGACTATGGAAGATGCAACCTGTTTAATTAATTCAGTAGCATGCCAGGAATGGCATGTGGGGGAAAGTTGAGGTAAAGTTTCAATGTTATTTAACTTCCTGCACTAGCTGCATGTAGGTGCTTAACTGCACGCCCCGACCGCTTTACTCCCTGGGACAAGCCTCTGTACACAGTTGATGGAATCTAGGTAGTCCCTAGAGCCGATCTGGACAAGGTGGCGAAAGTGAAAATGGAACAGTTATCCAGACTATAACTAGTTCATTATACTGGCAGCTGTGTGATCATTAGGAATGTGTCAGTTCAGAAAAAGCGTCTTGTGATTTCAGCCGACTGTATCATGAGACAGAATTTCTCTTTACAAAAACTCTAAGCCTGACATATTAGCTGTATTAGAATTATGGAATGCTGAATTGTGCTGCAGATCTAAGAAAGTAAATAACTTCGTAAAAATGTATTTCTCTTTTGAACGCATAGAAAACAGAACCTACGAGATTTACTGAGATGAAATATTCACTAGCTCCTTGTTGCTACCGCAGCTCGGGAGGTTAGTCACCTGGCGTTAATAAGATATTTGTCGTGAGCGAAGTGGCACTGGGACGGGTTTTCGGCTAGTACGTCAGTCTCTCCTGCTAATTTTCATTCCAGCAATTGCTCCGCATTCATTAACCGTCATATAATCGACAAAATACAGACTCGATACTGACAGAGTTCTTAAATAACAAACATAACAATTCGAAAGTGAACTCTGGCGCCATGTTTACAGTTCATTCCATTAAGAAGATGCAGGGGCCGCGCCATAGCTCAAGCGGTTAGTCGCTGGCTTCTAACCGCGGCGGCCTGGGTTCAATTCCGCTTATTGTCAAGTGTGATTTGTGGTGGACAAAGTAGCGCTGGGGCGGGTTTTCTCCAAGTACTTCGGTTTTCCCTGCCAATCTCCATTCCACCAAATTCCCCATCATCATAATCACCCGGGACAGGCTAAAATAGGCCAATCAGTGGCCGCCGTGCCGAGTGGACCAAGTTGGTCTCAACCCCACAATAAGCGAAATAATTAATTAAATTAAGAACATATAGACTAGCATCATGAAAGGAAATGTAATACATTTATTGGTAAAGAAGTTTTCGCAACATGCAGTCTGATGTTAGGATTTACATAGCAGATCGAGGACGAAACAGCCTTTCAAACAATCGAGATTGTTTTGAAAAGAAAAATCCCTATCAAAATTGAAGTCATGCTCGCAAGGACATGGCACAACTCAGCCTCAGCAACAAATCCGTCCTCGGAACATTAAGGGAGACCAACATGCTGCATGTGAAACGCATAAACTCAGAGTAATTGTGCCCATTCACGATTCATACGTGAATTTTGTGTGTCTGAGTCCCCGACTGTACTCTCAGAAAAGACATGCTCGCTGTGAGACTCTCATATTTTCTAATAATACTGGAAGCACTGTAGTAAATACTTTCGGGTCTGACAAATTATATAACCTTAATAACCAACTAACAAGTTAAGAAATTTGTTATTTAGAAACAGAAACCGATAAGAGAGGAAGTTAGTTTAGCGAAATGACTCGACTATTTTAAGTAAGGTTCTCTTATGGACGTTATATACNCCCGCAACTGTGAGATAATTAATTGTAGCCGTTATTTGTAGATTGTTAAATAAACCAATTAACCATCTCTACGGCGTCTTCGGTAACGAAACACGTTACAATACTTAAGGAAATACCCGGCCAGGTGTCGGCCGCCTGTGTCTTTTTGTCTGTACACCTCGCGCTAACACCTCGTGGGCCCCACCGAAAACACGCTCTGAACGAAGACTCAAAATTCTAGCTGCAACAGACAATTTGTGAGAGTCTATATTGGTATTCTGGACATCTTCGCTTCCAGCCCCGAAGGACGAATTACTTGTTATCCTAATAGAGTTTATCGTGGTTTTCCTCATCCTATCCGGGCGAATGCTGATATATTACAATGAAATAATCCAAACAAGTTTCTTAAAAATCTTACCTATTCTCCAATAACGATCTACTCTCGTTCAACACTACAAAACCTCTGTAGATGAAAAAATATAATAAATATCATAAGAGTTAATAAAGCAGAAGAACCTAAACGTCATATTCTGCTAATACTGAGCTCCACCATTTTAAGGAATTATGACTCAGTCCCCTTAACACCACCCACAGCAATTACAATCTCAAAACTCTTCTTAGTAATATCTTTGTCTTCACTCTCCCAAGTAACGGCCTTCCAAGATACACGAATTTCCCTCTCTGAATTCTACAATTACGAAACTGCGAAATATTTAGTGCGAGATGGCATGAAGGGACAACTGGACGTGTTGAATGTGAAAGGAAAAGTAAGAGAGAAGAAACAGCAGTGATGTACTTCAAGCCACTCACTGGAATTTCCGTAGAATGGCTGAACAAGACCAGGAAAATATAAGTTAGTCGACTTTTATATCGATATCCTAAGAGGATACCCGCAGGCAGGAAGGACGCCAGGCAGGAACATTATGGCTGTGAGTACCTACACGGTCAGACGCAGCACAGAGGGATCATCAGACCGATTCTGTCAGTGTCTGGCTCTACAGCGAAAATAAATTGCGTTAAGCGCGCGAGGTTAAAAGAGCTTTCAATATTAATGGTACTGACTCCATTAGAGTCAAATGTTTACCCATTTTTAGGTAATACCTGACACTAGTTCTATTTAAATTCTTCCACATTAACAGACCTGCTGTTATCTTTACCGCTAAAAGTTGGATGTTCAATCGTCTTACACTTTGCAAACATTTCATTCATTATATTATTAGCTTTGAATTTATAAAAGTTTCCATAGACTGGATCTAGAATCCCATCCCTATTTTCTCACTCATGTTTTTGTTACGCTACGTAGGCCTACATACATATTGTCATGCCCATGAGTTACTACAGACGGGATTTGATTTGGTAATTGGATTTATTGAACACTTACAGATCGTAAATACAAGTAACTATAGCGCTACCTCTAATTCATTAACTCTACAATTAACTACAGTACTAAGTCTTCCCAGTCTGCTGTAACTTCATTGGTTGTCGCCTGGTAACGGCTTTNTTTATTGAACACTTACAGATCGTAAATACAAGTAACTATAGCGCTATCTCTAATTCATAAACTCTACAATTAACTACAGTACTAAGTCTTCCCATCTGCTGTAGCTTCATTGGTTGTCGCCTGGTAACGGCTTCAACGCCGTCGCTTTCACAGTTTCCGTGTTCACGTCCTTACTGCCCTGCGACTCTCTCACAAATAACAAAAGAGTGACTTGTCCTGCTTTTAACACCTCTGCATGGACTGCACAGAGAACACCTCTCCCAACAGTTATTTTATGGTTGAATCACGTAGCAATAGCACGAACCGCGTAGAGAATATTGTTCCCCAGTTACTTCACTGTTGACTAATACAAATCTATTGCGTTCATTAGGTAGCAACGGCTGTTGTGTTGCTGCATATTTCGCAGTCGTTGCCTACCAAGTGTTCTACATGGCACAATACTGTCATTTAGAATGTATGTTTACTATTAAAGAGTAACATGGGAAAGAAATGTGAAAATGTTCAAAAAGTAAATTTTTATAACCAACATATTGTGGCATGCTTGTTCAAGGCAAGAACTCAGAACTGTGAAGCCAGCAGAGATAGCCATTACTGAGTAACGGCTTCACAAGCAAACACGTTTCCACAGCAACAGTTGGATACAACAATAATGGAAAGAGATATTTTCTACGCTGTCCGTACCGATGTATTATAAGCTAAGCAGGACAATTAGCGAGAGTACATTGAGTGAGTGAGTGAGTGAGTGAGTGAGTGAGTGAGTGAGTGAGTTGGATGGTGAGTTGGTGAGTCAATGAGAGGAATGCTGCGATTTAGTCGTTGTGAGCTGTTGTTGTTGGAAGCTGGTAGCTGAGATCGGGGATAGTTTGGAAACCCAGAGGAATGGGAACACCCGCCTTCGAAAGCCTCTACCAAGCAACGGCTAGTGGAGACTGTAACAGACTGAGAAAACTAGGCTGTAGGTGGCAGTGAACTGTTAATTGTAGTTACATGTTGTGTGTTAAAATGTTCATTAAATCCGATTAACAATCCAAACCCCGTTTATTATCAGAAAAATCATTGGCAATATCATCTCCATGGGTAAAGTAACATGCACCTGTGCCAATATAAAAAATAGTGCTTGTGGAAGAAGAATGCTCGCTTCTTCTTCGTTTTCCTGGCTCTCTCCTGTTCTATAGTTCACATGTTCTCTTATCGATGGATTTTGAATGTTTTTGATCGTAATTATCTTATAGTTTCCTTACCTTCTTTCAGCTCGTTTAACTTAGCAGGTTTCTTTAGCGATATTACTGCAGATGTCAATTCCGGAACCGGCAGATGTATTTACAGTACTGTGATAATTTTTTTTTAGATTCAAAATTTTATTCTATATTGAAAAACTTACCAATATATAAAGCTACTGTACATAGTTCTTAAATAACCTTCAAACCAATCAAAATCATGAACTGGATCACAATTTGTTGCCAGTTTTTACATTCACAGACAAAAAGAAATCCAAGTTCTGATCATCTTTCACTTAAATTAGTCTGAACGCATGTTTGTCAGCAGCATACAAGATGGTATGTTGCCACCCTGCTGTGTTTAGTGTAATGTTTTCTGGTAGCCAAGCAGTCTGATATATAAGCCCTAAAGTGTTCACGTTACAAAGGCGTAACAAATACATCTCTTTTTAAATTTTAGGGTGTTTAGTATCTATTTTTTCTTCTTGAATATTTTATTTTTGTATCTTGTAATGAAACGACTACGAAGAAGTGAACATGAGCCGCCTCTCTGAGAATTTCAGAACGTGAACACAATCATGTTGCCCGTTGTTATGGCATACATTCATCTGTCCGGTTATGAGGGTGTTTTCACTTTCACAGTAATATATCAGGGCCAAGGTGACAGAGCCGCAAGCTGGGATGCAAGAAAATGTGTGTGGTGGTGGCACGGGTAGGGTGGCTGTTGCAGCGATCAATATTATGGGAGGGGCTGCCGGCTGGCCTAGTAACCCACGACCCCATTCCGTGAGTCAAATATCTTCAGAAAATATTTCTCGTCCTTCTTTTATTTTTCCATAAGACTTTGGGAGATATTTGCAGAAGTGTATATGAAGCGTAAAAATCAGCAAACCTAACAAGTACGTGTATGTAGGGAAACCGACGTATTTAGGTTATCCGTCGCCACAACAAAGTGATTTATAATCATTCAATATTTTACAATTGAATATTTATTTCCTGATATATGTTTCGATCTCATAGGATCATCATCGGGCAGTGATACAAGAATACGTCTAGGGTCACTGAATTGCTAATGTGGATCCATATTTTGTACAATAAGTCATACTCTATGATATGGAATTGTGCCTCTAGGTAAATGTAACAACTAAAATGAAGTATATAAATATAAATATATATATATAATATACCTTGGAAAT
The DNA here is from genome assembly GCF_002891405.2 of Cryptotermes secundus. Taxonomy (NCBI): domain Eukaryota; kingdom Metazoa; phylum Arthropoda; class Insecta; order Blattodea; family Kalotermitidae; genus Cryptotermes; species Cryptotermes secundus. The sequence goes on along the minus strand of NW_019742552.1, from coordinate 298,259 downwards.
ATTGAAAATATATTACACAAGTATGTTGACATTGTAGTAAAGGTTTTGAAGCGGCCTCCGTAGT